>NC_041355.1:24630061-24640061 GCF_900634415.1 Cottoperca gobio | reverse complement strand
GAGTGTGCAGCACGACTGGCCGATGTGGTAGCTCAGCTTTTCCAGCTGTTTCTGAATGCCAGCATCGTCCCCGGGACATGGAGGGAGACGATGGTCATCCCTGTTGCGAGTGCCACGCCGAAGTAATGAACGATTTCAGGCCTCTGGCACTCACCTCCATCCTCTGCTAGTGCATGGAAATTGTGGTCGCTGGGGAGCTTACCACCATGGTGTGTGAGAGTCTGGACCCGATCCAGTTTGCCTTCAAGTCAAAACACGGGGTTGAGGATGTTAGCCTAACTTTTCTGGATACAGTGGCTAGGCACCTCGACTCCACTAACTCGTATGTCAGGATTACCCAGGTATATTAACGGCTGCCCAGGTGAATTTAGAGACCCACTTCAGCATTTATTTTTATTATCCATCCTAGAGACTGAATCCCGGGATTCTAGTGACACTTGCTCACACACGAGGTTCATTCCAATCCCGATTCTGAAGTGCTTGCTTTTAATAAATATTGTAAGACATTATTTTCCTTTAAAAAAAAAATTGTTGAACATAAGAAAGTAGAGATACAGTATGTAGCCAACTAGTGTAAAATAACATGACGCTGTGGGTTGGTTTTCCTCCTGTCCTGACCAATCTTTGAGTCACCAGCTGACACTATCTTGTTTCATTGCAGAGCATTGATTCACTCTGCCCCCCTCGCTCTCTCTCATAAACATATTGACAGCGGATGGACGGACCGAAGAGTGTTAACCCAAAGTTCTGTTAAGTACAGTATAAATCCAGCTTTAGGCTATTTTTTACCTTTTAGTTGTCAAACATAAAACCCATACTTGGGAAATCAGAAAATACAGTAGAAGACGGATTAGAATTGTTCAACAATCCATAACAACAATCTTCAGTATTATTAAATGGTCTAAGAAATTGCCTTGATATATGATTGAAAATCCAAAAGACCTGCATACACACTGTTTACCTGCCATACTCCCACAATAGCATTGGCGATGAGGATGAGCAGGATAACAAAGGGTTCAACAAAGGCTGTGATTGTCCCCTCTCCTTCTTCGAACCAAGCCAGGGTCTACAACACAGAAGACAAGACAGAGAGAAAGCTGATGGATTGTGTTCAGTGTGGCTTTGTGTTATTAACACTCATTTTATTTGTGTGTGTGTGTGTGTGTGTGTGTTAAACTAATGAATCAATTTACACAAATACAGTCCATCAGACTCCATATATGTGTTGTCGAAACGATTACCATTACTTGTATATGCGAGTGTCTGTTTGCTCGTGGTTATGCACACAGTTGTGTTTCCTTACAAAGGAGATGAACGCAGCCAGCAGCAAGATTCGAACCAACAGATCTTCAAACTGTTCCAGGATCAGCGCCCAAAGTGACTTCCCTGCATGAGGACACCAAGGAACAGTGAGGAGTGAAGAACTAATGAAAGAAAGGCATAAAGATTGATGGACAGACAGACAGGCAGGCAGATGGACAGATAGATAGATAGCTCACCCTCTTCAGCTGGCAATTCTGCAAGTAAAGAAAGTTAAAGGTTGATAGAAAGGAGGTAGGATGGAGAAAAGAAAAATGACATCATCAACACCACTGGTACTTTGTTTAATAAATTACAATGCAGCAGGACTTGATTAATATTATGCTTGCTAATGCATTAACATGATGGAGACACACTGTACTCCTTTTACTGAAAACATAATATATAATGGATATGATGCAGAGACAGCACCATCCAGTTGATTTGTTTTGGAGAAATGTAATGAATTTAATGAAGAAAAAGATTTCCATTTGTACCATTGGATCCCCATCGCTCCTTGTTCTTCTTCAGCTGCTCACAGCTCAGACCTGTAGACTCATTCACACTGAAGAAGCCCAAAACCTCCTCCACCGTCTTAGTATGAGCATTATCCATCACTATGGAGGGAGGAGAGAGAACACCAGGCAAAATCAATATCAGCAAAAAGCTTTTATAAATACATATGAAATATCACAATTTTAATAACATGGACAGGCAGATCATCCATTTTTACAACAAAAACTAATGCGGCTTTAATAAGGCTGACGAATACATTTTAGGTTGAAAATGCAAACAGTAAATATATTTTTGCAGTATTCCATTTTCTTTAGGTTTGACTATTTTAATGATGTTATAATATTTCTAAAAATGCAATAGTTTCTTCAGACTAATGCTCTTATTAGTAATTTCTCTATCAGAGATAGAGCACACTGACTGGAACTAATAGTTATCAATAAAAAGGCAGTATTTCTGTGGTGTTTTTACACTTTCACACTTGAATAGCCTGCCTTTTTAATGGGTAAAAAGTACACACTGTTGCAGCATTATTTGGCTGGGGAATCAAACATACTGCAAAGCCAAGCAACCACACAGACTGCAGTCCACGGGGACAAACAGGCCCAGGAGACATGAACCTCTCCATAGGGTGTGAGCTGGCTCTGAGAAAACATCCCTGTGCTGCATCAAACTGGACAATGTTTATTACTTCAGTGTTTATAGGCTGGGCTTGTGTTATTTATATTCTTTTTTTTAATCCAATTTAAGGTATAGATACATCAGGAAAAAAACAGCTGGAACAACACTTAAGGCCTTTTATAAACAGATATGTGCCACGTAGTTCATCTAATACACCCAGTACGCTAGTTTTCACCCATTTAAATAATATTGTGACTGTAAGAAATAATGTGCCTGTTATTACCATGATCTCCATCCACCACTGTGGCCGTGTGTAAACCAGCAGCTTGGAATAATTCAAACTTTTAACATAATTTAGCCGTACGTGATTCATGACAGATCGTCAATGTGAAATTTATCACAAGATCCTATTTTCAATGATTGATAAAAGGCTTACGTCAGGTTGTAATAAGTGGGCCTGTGTTTAATATAATTAACTCCGGAGTAACGTTATGCCCATTTTCCATATGCAAAACACAATAGTGAGCGACCGCCCCGCATTATGCATAGGAGCCAAACATTATGCTAAATAATAGGTTACCAACAAAACAGTAATAATGACACTTCCGGTCATTTGCTTAACGTTAGACATACAATATGAAGGGTTAAATTAACGTCAACGTTACATACCTGCTGCTGTTATTACGAGAAGCCTCGCCTAAATGCTTTGTAATATGGATGACATAACGGCAAATACTCAGAGACATGTTGGGTTTGGCAGCAGTGTGACATGGCTGCATAATAAACTGGTTATTTAACATAAGCGATATGTCAAACCATAACAGGCTAAAGCCTTGGAGCCACAAGCCAGCAGATAGCTAGTCTCTGCAGGTGAAGCTAGCTAACGTACGCAGCTAGTTTAGCGCTGTGTTCTGCTGTTAATCCTCCGGAGATGAACAGGTTGCTTACCGGAGAGTGACGTCTGTCCACTGTCCCTGCACTTTCAGTAAGACACGATATATCTCAGAACCATACGTAGTTGACTGAATTCCCTACAGCAACGAAAAAAAGAAGCAACAAATACTTTTCAATGGGTTTTTACCACAGGCTATCTAGCTTAACGGCAGTTCTGTGCCAGCTGCTCATATTTCCATTGAAATCAGATTCCCGAGTGGTAGAAATGTTGTCTAAAAAAAGTAAGGCTTATATAAGTCAAATTATTGTCTAAATATGGTCCACGACTATGTGATACAGACATGTGATATTATTACTCGTAGTCCTGGCTGCACTGTCTGTGGGTCACTATTATCAGAGACGGAGCATCTTTGCTAATACTCTGCCGACAGGCTAACGTTACAGCAGCCAATCAAATCAAGCGTACAATCACATTATACAACTTCCGGTCTTAACCTCCAAACTAAACATTTCTCCTACATGTCATGATATAATCTAAATGCAGATTTTATGACAGTAATTGTATTTTGGAAAGGTCCTTAAGTAATGCATGATCAGTGGATAACTGATAACTGGATAACGTTATTTCTTCCAACACTACAGATGTTGGGCTTTTATTTTAAATAAAAGTCTTCAGACTCCTCGTATCATCGCAGCTAATTCTTTCTACCTTGACGCTTATTTCTGCCGCGTAATGAACGTGATTAACGGTATATGCGCTAATGTGGAAACCCAACTGAGCTCCTAACAAACCAATGAGAGGCCCGACATTTAGACGGACGCAGCACTTTAACGCATCACGGTAGAGAATCCTCTCAAATCCCGCCCACGCACCGCCCCCTAACTCAAGTCACATATATCTCGATCAATCAGCGGGCGGTGCGTCTGCTGTCACTCCACGGATCGACTTGCGCTCCAATCAGCTTTGAGCTGTGAGTGTCCGACGACACAGTACACAAATCAAATATCGCTGGAGGCGTAACTGGATTACTTCCTTTTGCTCCTGGTGCATTTCTAAAACACTTTTAAATCAAAGCCGCAGAGTTTGTTTCAGGAAACATCCATAATCAGTATTTTCAAAATAACATTTATAAAACAGTGTCTATTTTTTTCACTTAAGTAGGAGCTGTAAATGAACGCACACATTCTGACACATCCAACCCTTCAATCATCATTGACTTGTCCAGACTCTATGGCACCACGGCAATCTATTGTAGATGTGGAGGTCATCTTCTCATGACATTTGAGAGGCCCCCTTAACTTCCTTAGGGCATGAATCTCATGTTATGTCTTCAGACATGAACATATGGTATATATCATTTGTAAACTTAATGAATAAGACATTGTTCATTAAGACTATCTTAACAGTTCCACCATTTTGGAGCCAGGATAGCAAACAGGCGGGTTTTGTTTGAGGGAAATCTGGGTCCCACTCGTAGTGAGGGAGTGGCAAGCTGATTGGTCGACGCAGAGCGAAGTGAACGCGCTGGGGTGTATGGTTCGACCATGGCCTGGGACAATTAACAGCTAGTGAAGTTCCACAGCGATTATATGTATGGGTTTTTGTATAGAAACAAATCATGTTTCTCTGCTGCTACTTGAAAAACCATTGTACAATCTATAATTCTGTCTAAGCTTGATTAGGATGATATTGTATATATGTATGCTTCTCCCTCTACCTTAAAGCCTTTTGTTTATCACAGCGTGCTGTGCTTCATCACAGGTGATACATTTCTCACTCACCGGTGCATCTTATATGAAGAGGTGGGATGGTCCTCCTTAACAAATAGAAGAGAGCAGCATTTTATGTTTGGTGTTATGTGGAATTATTGTTTTTACATTGTTATATGTGCACTGTAGTGTTCTAAACTAAATCTCTTAAATATTTATTCATTTTAGTAAAAATGTGACAGCCTTGCTCAGAATGTAAAGACAGAGAAACAGCAGTACGAAATATAAAATATATATATATATATCTTACAGTTGTGTGCCTTGCTTTCCTCTCACACTGTAAGAGTCGTCTGTAGTGGTCTGATATATATGTATATACAATATTGTGTACATTTGTATTTTCGATGCTTTGGCAACACTGTTTCATGAAACTTTCATGCCAAAAAAGCCCCTCTGAATAGAAATGAGACAGACAGAGAGAGAGAGAGACAGACAGACAGACAGAGAGAGACAGACAGACAGACAGACAGACAGACAGAGAAAGAGAGACAGAGAGACAGACAGACACTTCAAAAAACTTTTTATTTACAAAAATAAATGTAAACTTTACAAATAAAGTGCAAAGAAAATCCATTTCTGTTTTAAAATGTATGTAAATATATATATAATTCAACTTTATAAATAAAACAAACAATATCTTTGAAACACCAACGCTGTTTAAAAGACTATTGGAACTGTTTAAATCATCACTGTGTTTAAACTATCTGAACTCTAGCCAGGGTCTGGCCACACTGACCTGGCATCTTGCCCTTCTCTGTATTCTATTGTGTTCTTCCTGCTTATGTATATGGCCATTTTGGCTTCTCCTGAGAGGAAATTTAGGAGCTGACACTTTCCCAGGCCAGTGAGGAGATATAATCTCTCCACCGAGTCCTGGGTCTTCCCCAGGGTCTCCTCCCAGCTGCACGTGCCTGGAACACCTCCCTAGGGAGGCGCCCAGGTGACATCCTTACTAGATGCCCGAACCACCTCAACTGGCTCCTTTCAACTCAAAGGAGCAGTGGCTCTACTCCGAGTCTCTCACGGATGGCTGAACTTCTCCCCCTATCGCTAAGGGAGATGCCAGCCACCCGTCTGAGAAAACCTATTTTGGCCGCTTGTACCCGTGCTCTCGTTTCCTGCTGAGAGCCATGGCCTCAGATTTTGAGGTGCTGATCCTCATCCCAACCGCTTCACACTCGGCTGAAAACCGATCCAGTGACTGTTGAAGGTCACAGAACAATGATGCCATAAGGACCACATCATCTGCAAAGAGCAGCGATGAGATCCTCAGGCCACTGAACTGCAATCCTTGTCCTCCACAACTACGCCTCGATATCCTGTCCATGAAAATCACAAACAGGATTGGTGATAAAGCTCAGCCCTGGCGGAGGCCAATATTCACTGGGAACGAGTCCGACTTACTGCCGAGTATCCGGACAAAACTCTTACTTTGGGCGTATAGAGATTGGATGGCCTCCAGAAGTGACCCCCTCACCCCATACTCCCCGCAGCACCTCCCACAGTATCACCCGAGTTGACCCGGTCATACGCCTTCTCCAGATCCACAAAACACATGTAGACCGGAAGGGCGTACTCCCAGGCCCCCTCCAGGATCCTTGCGAGAGTGAAGAGTTGGTCCGTTGTTCCACGACCAGGACGGAATCCACATTGTTCCTCTTGAATCAGAGGTTCGACTATCGGCCTAACCCTCCTTTTCAGTACCTTGGAGTAGACTTTACCAGGAAGGCTGAGAAGTGTGATACCCCTGTAGTTGGCACACACTCTCTGGTCCCCCTTTTTGAATAGCGCAACCACCACCCCGGTCTTCCACCCCCTAGGCACTGTCCCAGACTTCCACGCAATGTTGACGAGGCGTGTTAACCAAGACAGCCCCTCAGCACCCAAAGCCTTCAGCATTTCTGGACGGATCTCATCAACCCCTGCTGCTTTGCCACTGTGGAGTTGTTTGACTACCTCAGTGACTTCCGTCAGGGAAATAGACAATGATCCCCCATCAGCTTCCAGCACTGCCTCTACCATAGAGGGCGTGTTAGTCGGATTCAGGAGTTCCTCAAAGTGCTCCTTCCACCGCCCGATAACCTTCTCAGCCGATGTCAGCAGGGTCCCACCCTTGCTGTACACAGCTTGGATGGTTCTCTGCTTCCCCCTCCTGAGGTGCCGGATGGTTTTCCAGAAACACCTTGGTGCCGACCGAAAGTCCTTCTCCATAGCTTCTCCGAACTTCTCCCACACCCGCTGCTTTGCCTCTGCCACTGCAACTGTTTCCAGAGTCCTCCCAGATAACATAACCCGGAAGGACTCCTTCTTCAATCGGACGGCTTCCCTGACCACCAGGGTCCACCACAATGATCGAGGGTTACCGCCCCTTGAGGCACCTAAGACCTTGAGACCACAGCTCATCACTGCAGCTTCAGCAATAGAGGTTTTGAACATCGCCCACTCAAGTTCAATGCCCCCAACCTCCACAGGGATGTATGAAAAGCTCTGCCGGAGGTGTGAGTTGAAGATTTCCAGGACAGGGGCTTCCCAGTTCACCCGCACTACCCGTTTGGGCTTACCAGGTCTGTCCAGAGTCTTCCCCCACCCCTTGATCCAAATCACCACCAGATGGTGATCAGTTGACAGCTCCGCCACTCTCTTCACTTGAGTATCCAAAACATGCGGCCTCAGATCAGATGATACGATCACAAAATCGATCATTGACCTTTGACCTAGGGTGCTCTGGTACCACGTACACTTATGAGCATCCTTATGTACGAAAATGGTGTTTGTTATGGCCATTCCATGACTAGCACAGAAGTCCAACAACAAACGACCGTTTAGGTTTAGATCAGGGAGGCCGTTACTCCAAATCACGCCTCTCCAGGTGTCTCCATCGTTTCCCACGTGTGCTTTGAAGTCTCCCAGCAAGACTATGGAGTCCCCTACTGGAGCCCCCTGCAGGCCTCCATTCAGGGTCTCCAAGAAGGCTGAATACTCCGAACTGTGGTTTGGGGCATAGGCACAAACAACAGTCAGTCAGTAGATGTAAGCCCCATCAGATCCAACTGGTAGCGCTCCACCTCCCGCACTAGCTCCGGCTCCTTCCCCCACAGAGAGGTGACGTTCCACATCCCCAGAGCCAGCCTCTGCTGCCCGGGTCTGGTCCATTGAGGTCCCTGACCATCACTGCCACCCGTGTGACAGCGCACCCGACCCAATCGGTTTTTCCCATGAGTGGTGGGCCCACTAATGGATGGATGGATGGGAGGCCCCCCTAGACCAGACGGAGCTGTCTCCCCGCACCTCGGACAGGCTCTCGCGGTGTGTCCCTCCTCTCCGCAACCAAAACACTTCATAACTGACGAAGTTGCAAAAATCACATATTCATAATCATCTACTTTAATGTAGAAGCGGAGGTTGAGCTCCACATCTCGGTTATTAAATATCATATATACCTGTCTACGGTGCGACACTACATGTTTCAGTAACTGAGACTTACATCCAAACAGGATCTTTTTCACCGGGGAAACAACTTTCCCCGGTCTCTTGTCTGGATAGCGCTCTACTGAGGAATTCATCAGTTATGAACGGATGGACGTTAGATATAACTACTCTGGTTGCGGGCAGGGCCAGTGGCAACACCTGCACAAACAAATCATTCACCACGATACCTGTCTCGACGACGCGGTTCACCTTCTCCAGCTGGTACAAGAAAATGACAACGGCGCTGTTCATCCGCGCCAGTGATTTTATACTGCCATGTCCGACCTTTTCCCCCACAGCTTAAACCTACATCTTCTACGCTACACGGGAAGCCGGCTGAGGTCTATACCGTGCTTCCTCGTCAGCTTGGTGAACACCAAAACTCACCAAAAGTAAAACTAAATCAAACTATCACCAATAAATTGCAAATTAAATCCCATTACAAAACCAAAAATATAAAAAATATTGAAAATGAAAACCCACACACTGCTCTGTACTCTAAGCCTTCTGCTGACCTGTAATCCACGATAGTATCGGCAGGCGGCAGCAAAGGGCCCGATAGTCTCGCGTGTACCGTAGAGACAGAAGAAGAAAACGTCGTCATTGTTTTGGTCGACTGGTTTTGTTGCAGACTGAATGAAAAGAAGACATTTCATCTGTTGGATCTTTTATTGTTTGAATAAAGAGGTGAGTTCAGTAGACTGAAACACGACAGTATTATTATATTGTCACGTAATGAAGCATGATAACTATCTATAACGTTACACATACTGTGGCTCTTCTGTCTGTTTTGAATCGGTAAAGTCGTCTGAAATGTAACTGAGTTACGTTGTTGGTACATGATTGTAAAGTTGTAATAACTGGGCAAAGCTTCCAACAAAACGACTGTATGATTTAGTGGAAGAAGAAAGAAGTGGCAGTAGGCTATGCAAAGGTTCACGAGGCAGTAGTTATTCTTATTGAAATATCTTGTATTTGTTTGGGCCGCATTTAAGAAGAGGAGTCGTAAACATTGTAATAAATGATCCCACCGGCATAGAGCCTATATATGTTCAGCTTCTGGTTCAGATTAGCATACATGAGGGACGCTGTATGAAAACTGTCCAATGCAATAGTAACAATGTTTAATATTAGTGAGCTGTGTTTCCTGCTAAACCTCATGCAGGTGCGTTCAGACATGTTCAGTTACACATAAGGTTATAATGTTAATGATGCTATGCGAAGGTTTTAACTTAAACATGTCTAATAGCTAGTAGCGTCAGGGACTTCTCCCTGATACACTGAATTTATCAGAAGATTATTAAAAAAAAAAAAAAAAAACACAATACAGACAGAGAATTACAGGTTCCTGAAAATAACAGGAGAACTGAGCTAAAAAATCATTCAAATCCGTCGTTTTACACAAACTTACTGCAGTTATTGTGTTCACTATTTG
>NC_041355.1:24607561-24625061 GCF_900634415.1 Cottoperca gobio | reverse complement strand
CTTTTATATTTGTTGCGTTCTTCGCAGGCATCTCTTCTCCCAAATATCACTGATGCTCACTAGATTGGTACCAATGATGTTCACCCGCTGCAGAGCCCTCCTGTCCTGGGCCGTGCACTAACCATATTTCCAGCCAGGATGCTTTCTATTGTTTAAGTTAAGTTTCAAGTTTTATTTGTCATATGCAAGTTAACACAGGGTCAACAGTACAATGAAATGTGTGCGAGAGAGACAGCATGTCAGCTCAGCAAAGTCAGCAAAATTAAATTATATATATATGTGAAATATTTTAAAATAAGTACTATATACAATTAAGTTCAACAATAATAATTAAAAAAAAGAAACTTATGTACATATATGAAGAAGAAAAAAGGGGGGTTGTACAGTACAATAAATAATAATATTTACTTATATTTACAGCAAGTGAGTGTGTGTGTGTCTGTGGGTCTGGAGGTTGAGAAGCCTGATGGCTTGGTGGTAGAAACTGTCCCTGAGTCTGGTGGTGGTGCAGCCAGGCTCCTGTATCGTCTGCCTCACGGTAACAAGGAGAACAGTCTGCCGGGTGGCTGTGGTCCTTTATGATGGTGTGTGCCTTCTGGACGCATCGCTGGTGGAAAATGTCCTGAATGGCCGGGAGACTGTTGCCAATGATGTGCTGTGCTGCCTCCACCACTCTCTGAAGCGATTTGCGGCTTTGAGCAGAACAGTTCCCGTACCAGACCGTGATATAGCCCGTCAGCAAGCTCTCAATGGTTCCTCTGTAGAAGTTTGTGAGGATGCTGGTATTCATGCCAAACTTCCTTAGTCTTCTCAGGAAATAGAGCCGCTGACAAGCTTTCTTAGTCACTGTGTTTGTGTGAAGTGTCCAGGAGAGGTCCTCAGTGATGTGCACACCGAGGAACTTAAAGCTGCTGACCCTTTCAAGGAGGGGGAGGTGTCCACCCCCCTTCTGTCTCCTGTAGTCCACGATCACCTCTTTAGTCTTGCTGACGTTAAGAGAGAGGTTATTTTCCTGACACCAGCTGTGCAGTATCTTCACCTCCTCTCTGTAGGCCGTCTCATCATTGTTCGTGATGAGGCCCATGATGGTCGTATCGTGAACAAACTTGAAGATGATGTTTGAGTTGCAGGTGAACAGGGTTTACAGGAGGGGGCTGAGCACACAGTCATATGAATCTGGCTGCAGTGCTCTCTTTCTCCCCTTGTCTCAGACATACACGTGTTTTGATTTATATGATGATTGAAGCTAACAATCTTAAACTGAAATGTAAGATTAGGTCGTAGAATAATATTGCAAGTCGACCCGTTCGGTTGTAGCTTGCTAGCTTATAGGTATGTCGAGTGCTGCAGGAATCTTTTTTTTTAGTACAAATGTGACACATCAAAGAGACACTCTTGTTCACTTTACATCCAGTTTTTTCTTCTTGTAAAATGGGAAATAATCTCAAAAGGAATCAAGTTGTAGTCCTTTTAAGATCCCCAGTCTTTGCACAATCATAAAGTATATACGTATATATATGTATATATATATATACGTATATATATATATATATATATATATATATGTATATGTGTGTATATATATATATATGTGTGTGTGTGTGTGTGTGTGTGTGTGTGGTACTGGGAGTGTCAAAATCACAAACACACTCTGTCACCTGTGGTGTCCCTCAAGGATCTGTCCTGGGCCCCACTCTTTTCAGCATCTACATGTCCCCCCTTGGTCGTGTCATCAACCGGCATGGAATATCGTTCCATTACTATGCTGATGACACACAACTCTACATCAGAACTAACCCTACCCCCTCTGCACCTCTGCCATCATCCACATTAACCACCTTCCTGGAGGAGATAGAGGCGTGGATGAAGCACAATTTACTCCAATTAAACAGCTCTAAAACCGAAGCCCTTCTAGTTGGCATCCCACATCAGGTCCAGTCCTCCTCCATAACCTGCATCACCTTCTCCGGTCAGAACATTCCACTCTCATCAACAGTCACCAATCTGGGTGTTAAAATGGATCCTCACCTGACCTTTGAGGCCCACATCAGACAAACATGCACGAACTCCTTCTACCACCTCAAAAACATTGCCAAACTCCGCCCCACACTCTCTCTGTCAGATGCTGAAAAGCTTGTCCATGCCTTTGTCTCCTCCAGACTTGACTACTGCAACGCACTTCTCATCGGGATTCCTAGCAAAAACATCCAGAAGCTGCAATACATCCAGAACAGCGCTGCTAGGATCCTGATGAGAGTGTGAAAGTACGAACACATCACACCCATCCTCAAATCACTGCACTGGCTCCCGGTCTCACTCAGGATTGATTATAAAATCTCCCTTTACACCCATCAGTGCATTCACGGAAATGCTCCATCCTACCTCAGAGAACTGCTCACCCCACAAACCTCCACAAGAAACCTCCATTCTGTAAAGGCTAACCTCCTCCTTCCCCCCAGGACCAAGCTCAAAACCATGGGAGATCGCGCCTTCTGCTCTGCCGCTCCCAGACTGTGGAATGCTCTCCCTGAACATCTGAGGACGCCACAGACTGTGGATGCTTTTAAAACAGGCCTAAAAACGCATCTTTTTAACGGAGCATTTTGCTAGACTTTAACAAATGTTTTTGTTTTTTAAGGTAAAGATTCTCTTTGTCAGTTAGAGCTCTACTTGGCTGTGCTTGGAAGAAGGTACTGTTCTCACACTTATTGTTTGCGTTGCAACAAAATAATAATTGTTAAACTATATCTGTGTCTGTGCTTTATTGATTCCTCTCTGTTTCATACCACAATGTTGTGAGCGATAAATATCCACGACAGAACGACCTCCCCATTGACGTCAGGACAGCAGACAGTGTTCACACCTTCCGTCACAGACTGAAAACTCACCTGTGGGTTTGGTTTCTTTATAGCTAATAGTTGAATTTGTATTCTATTGTTTCTGTATGTTGCACTTATGTTGTTGCACTTCAAACTGGCTATTTGAAGACAGTGTTCACTTATACGATTGTACCTATTTGAAGCTATTGTACTTACAAGATTCTTGCTGTTCGGAGTTGTATCTCCATGATTGTTTGCACTTTTTGTACGTCGCTTTGGACAAAAGCGTCAGCTAAATGAACTGTAATGTAATGTGGCAAAAGCAGCAGCACTGTCTGTTGTCGCTTATTTTGTTTTAATACAATGGCAGTTTAATTTAAGAAGAACAATAATAGCAGTCATGTAAACTTGTAATAATAATGATTTATTTTCTCCATGATGCTCCATCGAGAAAGTTGGACTCAGCAGTGAACGCTGAACTCTTCACCACTTCCACCCATCAGACAGTGAGAAGAAGACATTTACTCTACTTTGTTCTTGGTTTCGTTTCCCATCACCACAAAGGGGTTGTAGGGACCAGACACGTTTACTGGCATGATCTTTATGACTAAAGCTTCAAGCATATGGACGGATGTAATCTTAAAAACAATATGGTGATGATAATGGAAGTTAACCTAATGATGATGATTGTGATGATGGGTGACAGGAAGGTAGAGGACAATAGCAGCTGCTCTCCCTTTCTCTCTCCCTGCTCATAAATATCAAAATCTATACAAACCTTTTTGAACAGTTCTGCAGCCGTCTTCCTTGGTATTTCCCTCGATGTCTCTCGTATCCCTCCATCCAGATAGATCACTTACTGTAATCTAATCCAAAGTGTGTGTGTGTGTGTATGTGTGTGTATGTGTGTGTGTGTGTGTGTGTGTGCGTGTGTGTGTGTGTGTTTATGCGCGTGTGTGTGTGTACATTTGCCATCTTCTTGGACACAAGACTGGCGACCCTGGAACAATATAAATAATTATTGTGTGTGTGAGTAAACCTGCTCTGCATCCATCTCTATGCTCTCTCTCTCTCCTTTACTATCTATAACTCTGTAACCGGCCCTTATTTCCCTCCTCCTCCACCCAGCTCATTCTCCCTCGAAAGAGAGTGAACGAGAAATAAAGAAAGTGTTATTATACCACTTCCTGGTTCTCATCCAATGGTAGCCCATTATCGACTAGTCATAAGTGACTGCTGTTTAATGGAGTCTCGGTGGCATTAGACTGAAGACGGTTGTGATTGAATCAAAGTGAAATGTTATCTCCTGGATATGGTGTGTGGTGAGATTAGGATGTAGAGACTGATAGATGGGGCTGATAGCAGCCTTTTATACACAACGAGGTGTGCTCCACTGACTGTGGTCCATCTTTAACATGATGGATATGATGCACTTTGAATCAGGAAATATTTATCACAGAATTGATGTGCAAAACTAAACTGGTTGAGCAAGGCAATGTTCTGAAGTCCTTAAATGGTACCAATGCAATATTGGATCATTTCCATTTAAAGTTATGTGTCAGTATGTTAGCATCGGTACATCAAGTAAATTTCAAGTTAATATTATCCTGATGTTTTGAGCAAAAGCGGCCACCACAGCTTTCCATAGACATTGTACGACAGCTTGCCGCAGGCCGCACTTCACTGCTCTGGTGGTTTTTTGCCGTAACTATATCACAAATGAAAAATACAACTTCCAATAACTTCCAAAAACCTCCTTAGACCCAAATGTCATGTTTTCTACTTTCCTTTTCCTTTTTTTGATTGAGCTGGGCTAGAAGTTTCGTACTCCTTCCAGTCCTTTTGCTAAGCTAGGCTAATTATCGCCAGTTCTCGGTTGGAACTGGTTCTGTCCCTTTAACACTGGGCCTTGCCCTTTTTTCAAACCTAATTTATCCATGTTTGATAGCCTTGCCTAAGTTAAATACATTTAAAGAGCAATGTTCACACTAGTTACACATACTTATTAAAGTAATGAATCATATAGTAAAAAAGTTCATTTTAATACCTCTCACAGTAGATTTAAGACCTATCACATAGCTTTGTTCTACCTTTAGTTATTACTCAACTTCCTGTTTTTTTTGTACCTTGACTGTGAACCCAGAATGCTGTGCACCTAAAAACTTGACTGTGAACGTCCACGGTACACGGAAGGAGGGAGGAGGACTTTGGGGAGTGGTTTAGATAATCGAGGGGGAAGCAGAGAGTCTGAGATAAACAAGAGAGAAAGAAGAAAGACACTTGCAGAGTGGATGGAGACGGAGATATGGACTAAAGAGGGAGAGAGGAAGCGGTTTACTTGTTGATGAGTTAGTCAACATCATACATGAAGTTACATCAAGAGTGCATTAGCTGAAGACTGCTGTCACTGAGCCGCAGGGATTTATTTTCCATGAAGAAGAAGTGATACAGCTCTTGGATATCTGGATACTGCTCTCCTCTCAGCATTGGACCTGAATTATCCTTTTATTTCTTTTTCCAACACAAAATATTAAGGAAGATGTTTGCCGCATTTGGCGACCGCAATCTGTAATTGCTGTAGGCAGACACACTAACTAGCTGCTTCATTTGGAGTTCACTTTCTGCCTTTATATCCATTACCCATACATATTGGACTTTTCTTTATATTTCTATTATTTGCTTCATACCCCATACAGAAAAGACTTTTTGTATATCCTCACACACATACTGCTAGAATGTGGTCTTGTATAACAGACTTCTTCACCTATGAAACCACCAAGTCAGTGGTAGTGAAGAGCTGGACCATCGGCATCATCAACCGTGTCGTCCAACTCCTCATCATCACTTATTTCATTGGGTGAGTGTTATCCTTCATTCTGGTGAATCTTTGGATTATGCAGATTTCACTTTTGTCTGGTTAAATAGAACAACAGCAGCTGCCAGTTACAGAAATGTTTATTTATAAAACATTAATATTTATTGTAATGGTTTGGGCATTGATTATCATATCGCACATACTCTGATTAGTTGATCATTAAAATATTTTTACAAGCAATTAATATAAGCCAGGGGTCATGAACTACCTTTGTCCAAGGGCCAGAATTAGTCAAAGCAGAGACTGTTGGTTTTGGTAACACTTTACAATAAGGGACACAAATGTGAATAGTTACCAGGGAATGATTGAGGAAGAAATAAGGATCTAACTACTCCTGAACCATTAGTTAAAACAGCTAATCAAATATTATATATATATATTAGTAGCTAATAATTAGCCAATGATAAGTTAATGATTAGGTAATTAGGGAAACGAGTGAGGAACTAATCACAAACAAATGGATAATTGGTGAATCCTTAATAGGTATGTCTGTAATAATTCCTAATGGAGGACATTAGATCAGTGGTCCTAACGGGGGGTTGCAAGATGGTTGAGGAAAAATACCATATTAAAAATAATTAGCCTCAGAATATATTTTATTGAGTGTTTTTGTGATACATCTACACAAGCACCCTCACATTAAGCCCTACTCATGTAACCATTCATAGCACAAATAATGTACACCTGCTTAGCTGTGGGACTTACAGTAATCATATGCCAAAAAAGCATTAAAACACTTGCCAGAACACAGTGCATCTACGAATATATGTGAGTTACTAGAGAACAGACTGGGAGATCCTATATTAACTCATCATTACTTAAATCATTAAGTTATGATTAGTTCATGAATATCTGTGAATCGATCATACTGACTTTGACCACTTGAGATCATGAGTCCTTCCTGGGTAACAATACAAATAGAAACAGTAACGATTCATTAATTATTGATTACCTGAACATTAGCTCATTACTTCATCATTATCTTATGCACTGACAGAAGAAAACAGTGTTGCATGTTTAACTGCTGCTTCCACTTGGCAGGTCTTTGTTGAGATCTTCAATTACTAACTTTTCCTTTACAGCACTCAAATAAGCATTCGCAATTATCTGATCTTGTATCATCTCACTTTCAATCCATCCAAAATGCAATAGTGAATAATCAACACTTTTATAGATGAAACATACGTATATTTGCATGTTTGATCAGCGGCTCACAAGGATATATTCGTCTAGTATGGTACTCATGGATAATATTGTTCCTCCTTGACTGATTTCAGACCTTTTATTTATTTTGGTCAAATCAATGTTTAAATGTGTGTTAGCTTGGCCCTACTGTGCAGCACACGCCTACATTGTCTGTTATTTTTATGTATGTATGTGTGTGTGTGTGTGTGTGTGTGTGTGTGTGTGTGTGTGTGTGTGTGTGTGTGTGTGTGTGTGTGTGTGTGTGCTTCAGGTGGGTGTTTGTCAATGAGAAGGCCTACCAGGTGAGAGACACAGCCATTGAATCCTCAGTGATGACCAAGGTGAAAGGTTTTGGAATCTACAATGACAAGGTCATGGATGTTGCAGACTATGTCACTCCTACACAGGTACGGATGGACAGATGGATGATAGATAGATGATTGGCAGTAGGATACAGTGATTGAGATATATATGTTTCCACAGGGAGCTTCAGTCTTCTGCATCATCACCAAACTGATCACGACGGAGAACCAAGTCCAAGGATACTGTCCTGAGGTCTGCCACTTTCACTACCATTAGTGCCTCACAATTATTAACCACCATTACATCCAGTGCACATCAGCATTAAGGTGCATTCGGGGAAACGAATAAAGGAAGCTAATTCTCACCTAAGTTTTGAATCTTTGTGTTGACATTTTACACATTCATGACATTTTTCTTCAGAAACTCAATAATATCTCCCGATTTTTGTAAGATCAATATCATTATACTTCATGATCTAGGAATAAACTGCTTTTTGTTAACAAACAGTTGCTTATTCACACTTTTAGCAGAAATGTCAATTTTCTCTAATTTAGCTGTTTTTAGTCTCCGCCAACTCCTGAGAAAAATATCTGTCTCTTTAGTTGCTAAATGCTCCACTATGTTCACCAACTGTTCTCTAACCGTGTCTGTCTGCTGTTGCTGTGCATGTTGACGAACCAAATCAGTAAAGTTGTGGCCAAAATACAAAACAGAGCTTAAAGACGCTAAAACTCCCGAGATCTGAGGGGAACTATAGAGTTGGGGGGTGATTCTCTGTGGGTTTGAGTTACCCCTTTCACATTACACATAGTCATTTAATCAATTGTTAATATAAAAATGATTATTAACTCAGTTTTGATATGTGTGTGTATGATTGTGTGTTACCCAGAATGAGAATAAGTATAATTGTACCGAGGACAGTAACTGCACAAAACACCTCAAAAAGACAGGAGGCTATGGTGAGATCTTGTCTCTGTTTCTTTTTCTTCTTTTATCAGTATTTGATGAAGAAAAGTTTTAAATTATTACTAATATTACACTTCTGAATATGTGTTGAATAACTACGTTAAAACTAGTATTTATTTCTCAGCCTAACATCTATTTTTGGTTTTGCAGTTTGCTTAAAAGCTTTTATTTTTCCTGCTCAGGAATTCCGACAGGAAAATGTGTTCCTTTCAACGACACCGTCAAGATGTGTGAGATAAAAGGATGGTGTCCTGCCGAGATCGACACCATCAAGACGTAAGACGATACTGTTTATGTGGTGAAAAGCTTTTTGGAGGGCTTTGTTATCACTGTTCTGTAAACCTTATGAACGTTGAGAACAGGGTTATCCTGAAGTCATGATAAGCAGTTCAGACTTTCTCTATGTCGGGGCTGTGTACTCTTTAAAGGGCCTCTAACCTCTAGTCATATCTATCGTTTTGGTTTGATTTGTCCAGATTTTGAGACATCTGAGGTTTCTGCCTCAACCCCAGTACAGCAGATGGACATGATTGTGTCCATAGGTAGAAATTGAGCTTTGCCACTTCGTGATAATCAAAGAGAAAATGGTGTGCCTGCTGTGAGGCTCGAGAAACATAAGATATCTAAACACATTGCTGTTTGTATGTTTATCTGTCTTTTCTCTTCCTCTATGGTCCTCCCGTCGCATCTCTTTCAGTACACCAATGATGGAAGTGGAGAATTTCACCATTTTTATTAAGAATAGCATCCGCTTTCCAATCTTCAACTACACAAAGTACGACAGATAGATTTGAAATATTTTGACGATGACACTGAAGTCTGACAGGTTGATATGATGACATGTCTGTATGTGTGCAGAGGGAACTTTCTTCCTACCATCACTGACGATTACATCAAAAAATGTAACTTTGACATGGTCAACAACACCTACTGCCCCATCTTCAGAGTGGGAGACGTGGTCCGCTTTGCACAGCAGAACTTCACTAAACTGGCAGACAAGGTAGAGTCAAGAAACGTTTTTAAGGTTTTTAAGTCTGAGTCATATCTTTATAATAAAATTGTAAGTCAAAGCAGAGGATTTTCTGGTCTCTCAGTGCTGATAATTACATGGAACAGCATTTCCTATTAATTGTCCCTTCAAAGCTATGTCAACAGTATTTTTCATGGAATTGTAATTGAAGCTGAACATGTATCTGGTGTATGTTGAGTGTCACATCACAAGCTTCTTCTCTGCTGCAGCTGCTGACTGATCTCTTTTCTACTGTTCCATTCAAACACAGTTCATCATGACATTTTCTTGATGTAAATCCTATTCAAAATGTGCTCAGTGGTTGCAATGTGTGACTTACAGTAAGTCTTGCATGAGGCAAGATATAAATCCTGGTTTGCTGCGGTCTAAAAAGCTCACACTTTGGAGGTGACCTGTTAGGGTTAGGGTGCACACCACAGCGAGTCCCAGGCTCAATTCACAGCTTGCCAGATCGTTTGATGCATGTCAATCCCCGACTCTCCTTCCCCACATTTCTTCTCCCTCTGTCTCTGTCTCTCTCTCTGTCTCTGTCTCTCTCTCTCTCTCTGTCTCTCTCTCTGTCTCTCTCTGTCTCTCTCTCTCTCCTCTCTCTCTCTCTCTCTCTCTCTCTCTCTCTCTCTCTCTCTCTCTCTCTCTCTCTCCTCTCTCCTCTCTCTGTCTCTCTCTCCTGTCTCTGTCTCTGTCTCTCTCTGTCTCTCTCTCTGTCTCGTCTCTCTCTCTCTCTCTGTCTCTCTCTCTGTCTCTCTCCTCTCTCTCTCTCTCTCTCTCTCTCTCTCTCTCTCTCTCTCTGTCTCTCTCTGTCTCTCTCTCTCTCTCTCTCTCTCTCTCTCTCTCTCTCTCTCTGTCTTTCCCTCTCTCTCTCTCTCTCTGTCTCTCTCTCTGTCTCTCACACTGTAACACATTCTCCTGCATACAAACAAAATGTTACTTGTGACCAAAACACGTTCACTGCAACATTTCTCCCAAACAAATCAACCATTGCAAAATAGTTGTATATAAATGTAATTCCTAGAATACAAGGTTGAGCACAAACACACTCATCCACGTGCCTCTCCTATTTGGAAAATTATGTCAGGGAGGAGTGATTGGAATAAAGATCGGCTGGATATGTGATCTGGACAAGTCAGATGACCAGTGTAACCCCTCGTACTCATTCACTCGACTGGACGCCATGTCCCAGAAGAACGCTGTCTCACCGGGCTACAATTTCAGGTATTGAGCTACATGGTTTCACTGATATGATCTACCCAGAGAACTTGATTTCTAATTATTTTGGTGATACCATGTCCTTTCCTCTAGCGTCCAGCAACAATATTAGACCCTCATTTCCACTTTTAGCCCAGATAAATAAAAATATCTAAAGGCAGATTACCATGGATGTTACTCTGCATTTGAGTATGAACCCTGAGTGTGTTGCACAATCTTTTAACTTTCCTCTAGTGCTAAAATAACGTTGTACACACAATATCAACATATGGCCATATCTGCATGACGTTTGCTGTAGATATTTGTGGCTCCCAAGACTCAAGTTATAATTTTTTTACTTAAAGGCTCTCAATAAAAACAAGCATTTTTAGCATTAATGAATTCTGCAATAACACATTAATCAATTAATCGATCAGACTACATCATATCTAATACATCACAGATTCATAATTTCAGCTTCTCCAGATCTGAGTATTAATACAAGGACAGTATCAGACCTTTGTATCTGTAAACCAACATCAGTCATACCTGCAAGCTTTTCATACGTGTCTTTGACTGTGGTGTGAAACTACTAAACCATTTACTTAAAAATGCTAATATCCCCCTCATGGTCAACACCTTCATTTTATGTTATAGATGATCTACACAGCATTCAGAGCATTACTATAGCAGCAAACAGCTATTTGCTAAGTAAAGATGTAGTGGAGTAATGTCTACCTGTGTGTTGTAATCCCATCTTCTCCGTGCTTTGTTTATGTAGCCTGTCCGGCCGCACATGCTTTTTAGAGCATGTTAGTCACGTGCGTGGCTAGTTAATAGCAGCCGCTCTTTACTGCAGTTACTGCTCATGAAAGCTCTTACAGCACTGTTGCCGCTGTTTGCAACAGCCAGCTCAGCTGTGGTCATGTAGAAAGCCATGTGGAGGCAATCCTTCAATCATAGATAGAATAATCAGAATGATGTGTGGAGCACCTTTAACATTTAGTATTAGGCTGTTAGAGCTTTTACCATTGTGGTTATTTGCTCCCTTGCTCCCTTGACTCTTTGAAAAGTGGTTGTATTTATGCCACACTGATCCCTGAAGTGTTTTCTTTAATATAAAAGTGCTGTGATTTGTCTCTGTACAGGTTTGCCAAATACTATAAGATGGAGAATGGTACGGACTACCGTACTCTGGTAAAAGCGTATGCTATTAGGTTTGATGTTCTGGTCAATGGGAATGTGAGTATATATCTTATTGTGTGTCAATATTTGTGTACTTGCAAAACACAATCCATTATGAATAATAATAATGACAAAGATATGGATCTAATGTAGTCGTTTTCACAGCTCAACATGGAAGATTCTTGTTTGTCTTTTATAAAGTCTGTCCCCACTTGCACAATACTTCTACATCTTTAAATGTCTTGGGTATTACAAATGCATTATTTAGCATGACTAGAGCACAATAGCAGAATCATATATACAATGCATCTAAATTAAATCTTGATAACAGTACTGTTTGGGATGTGGGACACTGACAGTTATCTTTAACATCATTTCATAAAGTAGCTATGTCATATCATGAATATCTTTCATATAAAGACATGTCTTTCAATTAGAAACTCTTAAAAGAAATGTGGTTACTACATTAATCTCAATGTGAATTTTGGAGATTTAGGCGATAGTGGGAAAGAGAATTAAAGGAACAGAAGTCATTCATTTTACCACTACATGTATAAAGTGCTGGGATAAAATTATTATCCAACACTTTTTTTCCATCATAGGCGGGTAAGTTCAACATGATCCCTACACTCATCAACATGGTGGCAGCCTTCACGTCAGTGGGAGTGGTGAGGCTTACTTCTTTACTTCTATACTTTTATACACAACCAGTGTAGAAGCTCAAAATACACCAGTCATTTTCCTCAGAACTGATAAATGGAGCCAAACATTCTTCTTTCATCTCTGATACACATACATTACAGACTGTCCTCCCCGTCCATTGAAGTTTAACTGTGAACTTTGTTGAGTTTTAAAACATGAATAGTGAGCTTTGAGGAAATGTGGGGCTTCTGTTGGGCTAATCTTTAAAGTTTCATCTGTACTCTTGCTTTGTTGAGTGCTTTATAAGTGAAGGTTCTTCTTCTTCTTCTTCTTCTTCTTCTTCTTCTTCTTCTTCTTCTTCTTCTTCTTCTTCTTCTTCTTCTTCTTCTTCTTCTTCTTTTTCTTCTTGTTATTGTTCTTGTTATTGTTATTATCATTGTGTAGGGCACGGTGTTGTGTGACATCATACTACTGAACTTCCTGAAAGGAGCGGAGCAGTACAAGGCCAAGAAATTTGAAGAGGTAAAATACCCGGTTCTACACATAATAGATCACAATGTACATTTCAATAGATTGGGACTTTAATAATCTCAGTGTTCAGAAATACTGATTGTGGTTTGTCAACGCTTAAAGCTGCATTAATTGATTTTAGCCGTGGACCAAGCTGTCAACACATTGACAAATGATCACCTTCAAAAGTTGTTATGGTGAACTTGTTAGAAAGCAGCATTACATAGAAACTTTAGCATTCATTTAAATCATGGCTGCCTGATGAATGTGATATTCACTCTTTTAGCTCTGTTTTGCTCTCCACCAACTCCTGCGCGTAATCTCTGTCTCTTTAGATGCTAAATGCTCCACTATGTTCACCAGCTCGTCTCTAACTGTGTCTGCCAGCTGTCTGCTGTTCAGTACGTAGTGTACAATGGGATTTAAGAGCTTAATCCACAGAAAACAGCTGACTGCTGGGCGGGTTCATAAGAGCAGAGTTGCGGACCAGAAAACCAAAAACATTGAGCCAAAAGAGGCTAAAAGGCTCAGTAGTGCTGAGAGAGGTAGCATGATAATTCTCTGCAGCTTGATCACTGTGAGGGACACTTTTCATGTTACATTTAATCATTTGATCATTGCAAAAAATAGTGATTAATGCAACTTTAACCTCCAAAATGTCAACAATTTATTAACCACATTGTTTTATGTTTCTGAATAAGGTGAAGTCTAAATGTATTGTATGTAGTATGCAGTCAAGACATGAAAATCCACACAAGTGAAGGACAGACGACAAGATGTGTGATAATGTCTCATGTCTCCTTCTCTCTCTCTCTCATACACGGCAGGTGTCGGACAGCCCGCTCGATTCCCAACGCAATGGGTTGTACCGTTCCCAGCTGTCACTCAGACATAACGAGTCCATCATGAGGTCCAGTGACTCGGGGGCATTTTCTATTGAACATTACAGCTAAATGGACAGGAGCAATCCAGGGTGCAGTGGACTGAGGAAGACAGATGTGGGTTGGGTTTCTCTAAACATTTGAATGTTTTTAAGTTTAATCAATTTTACGCATTCAGAGCATTCAAGGCCCTCATTACATAACATAGAACGTTAACAATAGTTTTATGTAAATGTCAAAAGAACCTTGAATTGTTGCTATGTTATTGTTCAATGTTTCAAAACAGCTACAGACAGTGACACACAATGTATCTAAATTCAAATACATCAAATACAAAAGAACAAGTGTCTTTGCATGGTGACACTTTGGGCATGTGATACGGGCTCAGGAAGGAACTCAAGCTGAAAATGATTTCATGCTTCATGCTCTCTTTGCTTGTTTTGCACCTTTTACTGAAACTATTGTAATGCACCACAACTACATTATGAAGGCCTTTGTGACAAGAAGGCAGGAATAAACAAGAGAGCTGGCATGACTTGGTTTACTTGCTTGTCCTCCTTTAATAGCTCTATTGTGGTTTCAATTCTGATAGATTTACTCTGGTAATGGAGCCACAACGGTGATGGAGAGCATGCTATTCCTAATGTGTGTGTGTGTGTGTGTGTGTGTGTGTGTGTGTGTGTGTGTGTGTGTGTGTGTGTGTGTGTGTGTGTGTGTGTGTGTGTGTGTGGATACACATCAGTGCATGGCTCTTTAAATCTAAAACAGTGTTTTAACTTAATCGGCTAACTTCACCTCTGGGTCAACCTGGGTTGGTGTTGGGTGGAGGCATGATAGGAATTACATCCTTGCACAAATGAAAAAGCTGAAGGTGAACCCCCATTCCTTTGTGCGTCTGCTGTTTATACTGCTTACCTTTATTAGGTAGTGCAAAATAACATTTGACAAACATGGCGACCCACACAGAGCAAAATTGCAGACCTACGGTGTTCTGTGAGGGTCAAACTGTGGGAATTATTATTATTATTATTATTAATAATAATAATAATAATAATAATAATAATAATAATAATAATAATAAGCTTTATACCTTTCATATAAGAATTGCAGCCCAAAGTGCTTGACAGCAAAAACATAAAGAATAGTACAAAGTTAGACAGAATAAGAGCATTTACATTACAATAATCACAGTGTTGATGTAAATGAGTGTGAAGTGGAAAACCACATTCATCACACCATTCTTGTAAATGTTTTAAACTATCAGAGCCATATTTTGAAAGCATGAGATCAACAATGGGCCCCTGTGGCCTTTCAACTGGTTTACTCCCTTTGCTACACATTAGTCTCCGTCAACCTCTTTATTTACTTTTTTCGTCAACCTCTTTATTGACCTTTCAACGGTTTAAACACAGACGTCCCTGCAAATCCAGATTCTTTTGGCAAAATCTATGTTTAAAGCCCGTTTCATAAATAAATCCTAGATCTGTTAACTTTTATAAAATATATTCTTTAATCTTTCACTTTTCCACTAATTGTGTAAAGAACATGCAAACACATTTATCAGAGAAACTTTTATTCCGGTGGTCTATTTGATCTCAAGTTTTTCAAAGATACACTCTTTCACATTCAATGTTAAATAACAGAATTAAAACAGTATAAAATAGAATTGGAAAGAGCAACAATGAACATTACAGAATGAAAGCATTTAAATGTGTTTAAAGTGGCATAGAGTAGCAGCATTAAAGATTGTATAAAATATCACTATTAAAAGGCTAAAGTAAAGAGATATAAAATAGCACTATTAAAAGGCTAAAGTAAAGAGATATAAAATATCACTATTAAAAGGCTAAAGTAAAAATATATGTTTTTAGCTTACTTTCGAAGATACTGAGAGAGCTTGCCTCCCTAATGTCTGCAGGTAAAGTGTTCCATAGCTTTGGTGCATAATTGCAAAAGCATCCCCAATTTTCTTTTGGATGTTTCTGGTAACATTTAATAAACCAGTAGTGGATGATCGTAATGTTCTTGGGGGCACATAGTTTATTAGAGAGTTGGCAGTGTAACTTGGTCCGGTTCCGTTTAGGGCTTTGTATACAAGAAGGAGGACCTTAAAGTCAATTCTAAAAGTTACTGGAAGCCAGTGTAGAGCGGCTAACACTGGACTGATGTGGTCTCTCCTCTTGGTTCTAGTCCAGGGGTCTGCAACCTGCGGCTCAGGAGCCACATGCGGCTCTTTAACGTCTCTGTGGTGGCTCCTGTAGCTTTGACAAAAAAAAAACATGGAACTAAATGTTAATTTTTCTGTATTTTTTGTTGCAATCTTTCAAAGCGAACACTTCTTATCTTGGAGTTTGAGGTGATATTGGGACACTGAAATAAACAATATTCTTTTAATATTTCGTCCACTAAAAAATGTGTCATATGTCTATGGGCGCAGTAGATCTTGAGTTTCAGACCTCCGCTTAACTCGGTATGCTAACCGTGGATAAAAACAAAAGTATCGGAGGAAAATAGAGTTTAATTCTGCGTGGACATATTTGTGAGGCTGTTGTGAATTGTTTAAAAGCCAAAGAAATGAACACCACCACCATGTGGGTGAAAACACATTGAAACACACATAAATGAATACAAACTGGTCAATTTTTTTATGTCTACTCTTTTTAAGCTGCAGCTATAAAAAAAAAGAAATTCAGTGGGCTACTTTTATTCATTTCATTTTTATATTGTGTTTTTTGTTGTTTTGTGTATTTTTAGATTATATTCATTTTATTTTTATTTGATTCAACAAATATGTTGAGGACTCAAATAGGCCTGCATATGTGTTTAATTTATTTCAAAGTAGTCCTAAACATGCTACTGTAATTTTTCCTTCTCTTTAAAAGAGTTTGGTGTTTTCCTTAGTTAAAACAGGTAAAAATAGCAACACGATTTCAACAGTTTCCTTTATTTTCATTCTGTAATTTCATGAAAGCAATAAATATAGTATAACTATATATTAGACTTATAAACTGTGTTATTAAATATGTTTTGTAGCTCCAGACAATTCTTATTTGGTGGAAGAGGGGGCAAAATAGCTCTGTAGTAGTAAAGGTTGCCGACCCCTAGTCTAGTAGGATAAGAATTGAGACCTTATTTGTGTCAGAGTTTAGTCTGAGGTAACTAATTATTTTAGTAAGAGCAGTTTCGGTACTGTGGCATGCTCTGAAGCCTGATTGAAATTCCTCCAGGATGTTGTTTTCTTTAGGAAAGGAGTTTATTTGGGCTGAGACAATTCTTTCTAGTATTTTGCTGATGAATGGAAGGTTAAATATTGGCCTATAGTTGGTCAGCGTATTACTGTCTAGGTTAGGTTTCTTTAGCAAGGGTTTTACAATTACTGAATTCTCACTGGAATAAACAATGCAACAAGGACACCTAGTAGCCTAATGCGTGTAAATACTCTCCTGTGAGTGAGATGTCAATCAAGCACAATCTGTACGCACCCTAAAAGTCCTGTGGAGGTAATCAGCCAAAACCCTTCAATCACCTGTGTGGGTGTACAATGGCTGTGTGCAGGGGTCACTGCTCCAGCACGAGAAATCACACTTGCTGCCAATTTGTCTCTGTGGTCAACTACAGTAAGGACATAAAAGAATTTCCCCCATAAACCTGCAAAGAGACGTTTATAAAACAGTTGACAGAACACTTCAAAGTATTAGTGTTTGCAGTATTCATTTTGGCCCTGCTCATGGTATGGCTCTATGTACGGTAATGTTAGGTCTGTCAGTCAGCTGCTCCACCACTTAGGTCCAGACTGAAAAATGTCAACCAAAGACAGATTTCTATGACATTTTGTACAGACATTCATGTTCTTATCAGGATGATTACCTTCCCATTTTAATGTTTTGATTTTATAACTAAATATTTGCAAAGCTAGTGC
>NC_041355.1:24582561-24602561 GCF_900634415.1 Cottoperca gobio | reverse complement strand
ATAAAAATCCACTTTCGTGCAGAATATTCAGCTTCTGTATAAAATCAATTTCAGTATAGAAATTCATTTAGTGTATAAAACAATAAATAGAACAAAACAAAAACAAAAAATAAAACTTTATAAAATTTGAGCTTGTTTTTACATCAGTAACTTTTTTAGTCACACCCTCTCATCACATATTCTCCTGATTCTTTGGTTAGGGCAGTGGTGATCAGTCTATTACCAAGAATGCAGATTCACAGGATGCAGCAGCATCCACACTGTATTAATATGCCTATCATTGAGTCCTTCCAAAGATCCAAACACACAGATCCAAACCATTTACAGACAACCCCTTTTTCAGCTTACATGTCTAATGCAATTCTGTTGTGTGGTGTCATCAGGCTAGTTCTATCGAATTGCATAAATCTATGGGGAGGGGCTGGTACTTGTGTACATTTGTTTTGTTATTGTAGAATCAATCAATTTTGTCATAAGGCTTCTAATTCATGGTATAAAACAACATCCACATATGGTGACCTTTCTGAATCAGAATAAACAGTGGAGATAATGTACAAATTAATATAGCTATTCATTCTGAAGATACCAGTGACATGAGAACTTTCCATTTCCCGAACCATCTTTCCATAGCATCACCAGACTAATTCTCTACTCCTGAATTCTCTGCTAATTCTTTATATAATGTTGTCAATATTAGTAAGGCTCTGGTAACTGATTTCTTTGAAACAGTATTATTTGATATAATTGTGCAACAGGATGATGCAAACATGGCACACACACCTCCATTTTCTGCTAGGAGCATGTCTAAAGACACAAGCCACATTTTATTTTCTACATATCCTGTCTCCATGCCTACTCTATTTCTTACTGTAGTAACTTTATATCCTTTCCTACTGACTGCTTTGAGATTGCAGTCTTCTTGTTTTCTACCTTTATCCTAAAGTGTCCTTGTGGACCTGTTCATAAAACCTCAGCTGCTTCAAACAAACAGTCTCTAATCTCTGGGATGCGATGAAACGATGGTGAGGAATAATGGAATAATGATCTGATTCTGACGATCTAACTATGTTGACTGGTTGTTTCTGAGTCTCAGGTGTACAGGGCTATACTCACCCTCCTGTGATGACTCTGTTTCACAGTCCCCTTCTAAAACTTTGGGTTGTTGAATCTTCACTGATGGTGAGACAAGACCCCTATGGGTACCACCTCCCTGTGTAGTCAGACTTCACCACGAAGAGGTCCAGTTTCTGCTTTTATGGAGTCTCTCCTAGGAGTGGGTGATATATTTACCATTTTACAGTGTGTCAGGTATCTCCAGGATGCTCTCTCTTTAACTCGGACTGCTGTGGGTCAATAGGATTTGAAACAGTCCATCCCATCTTGGAGAATGCCAGTCCTTCCTTTTGATCATCTTCTAGGAGACCAATCTCCCGGTTTCACTGGACTCCTCTCTTCGAGTTCTCTGTATGTGACACAACAAATTTCTTAATATCTTTTCTTTTTATCAGTTATGACATTTCTTCTTCTAGGTCTACTTCTGGATGGAATATAAATCAACTCAAATGGCAATAAGCCTCTTGCAAAATGTGCATTTTTAATATTACTGGTGCTAAGCACTTCATCCAGCTTTTCCTTGTACACCAAACATTGTTGGTAATGCTTCGATGATATCATTTAAAAAATGTGTCTCATTATCACGAAATATTCTTTCTGGTATCCCAAATCGTGGTATATTTCAAAATATGGCTCTGATAGTTTTCCCGGCACAGATAGGGAAACTTGGCATTATTTCCAATGCTATTTTATACCATTTGTCTTTCACACTTATTTACATCAACACTGTGATTATTGTACCGTAAATGCTCTTATTCTGTCTAATGTTTTATGTCTTTGCAGTGCAAGTACTTTGGGCTGCAATTCTTACATAAAGCTCATAATTATCCTTTACTAACATTACCTTACTTTACAGTTCATTTAGCTGTAAACACTTTAGCTACTGTCATAGCGTCTACTATATGTGTTGAAAATACTTCAACCCAATTTATATATGTCTATTATTGTCAAACTATATTTATTTCCTTCATATTTATTTAATTCAATAAAATCCATGCAGATGTGCTTATAACGGATATACTGGAGTCGGCATTTGGCCTTAAAGTCAGATGCTATGAATATACTCTATTAATATAATACTCCCTCCTTTTGAGACATGGTGAAACACCATGTCTCAATACACACGCACATTGGTATAAGCTTCTTGGGAGCACTAATGTCTTCTCTGATCAAGTATTCTTTTAAAAGTAGTCTCTGTCTTGTATACAATTATTCTTAGTCCAAACTGCTTTTTCTTACTTTGTAGCTGCATTCTGCATCTCTTTCAATATCTCTGTCTTGTGTTCTGGCGTGTTTGTCTTCTCATTTACCTATTGTTGCCTACTGAAACTGGATCCGTTCTTATCATACGTGTTGTGCTTTTATATAAAGCAATATAC
The DNA here is from genome assembly GCF_900634415.1 of Cottoperca gobio. Lineage (NCBI taxonomy): Eukaryota > Metazoa > Chordata > Actinopteri > Perciformes > Bovichtidae > Cottoperca > Cottoperca gobio. The sequence goes on along the minus strand of NC_041355.1, from coordinate 24,600,069 downwards.
TTTGGTAGCTGTACTGCCTTCAATAAGTCTTCTATTAGAGTGTGATTAATATGCTTGTTAGTCAATGTTACCATACCTCTATTCTGTCCCTGTTGAGCAAACACATGTAATGTTGAAAATGCATAGTTACTGTCTGTGTAGATATTTACAACTTTGTCTTTCTTTAATCTGCATGTCTTTGTCAATGCTATCAGTTCTGCTCCTATGCTGACAGATGATTAGGTGGAGCTTCTGTTTTTAATACGTTGGTCTGTGTCATTACATACATCTTGTCACATTTGTATTATCTAGTTTACTTTACATGATCTGTTAACAAACATTTCTATCGCTGGTTCCTCTTAGGGAATGTCAGTCAAGTCTGGTCTTGGTGAAGTTTCTTGTCCGTCTCTGTCGTTCAGTCATGTGGTTCTCCGTCTTCAGCTGTTGGTAATAATGTAGATGGATCAAAGTTGTACATTATTCTATAGTTAGGTGTGGTTGTGAAAACAAAACAGCCACTGCATGCCTGGTGCCTTACAGGTGATTTTGCTCTCTACCAACAAAACTGACACTGCATGTGTTACTGTTAAAGTCAATGGCCTGAATAACACTTGATGCAGAGGCCTGACCTGCCATTGAAGCTGCAATTACTGCTTATGTGCAGTCAGGCATTGCCTTATCTACTGGGTCTAATTTTGAAGAGTAGTAAACCACTGGTCTATTCTTATCTCCATGTTTCTATGTTAATACTAATGTCATAAAGTCTGCTGTTTAAATAAAAGGCTTCTTATAATCTGGTATTTCTAAAACAGATGAGTTTACCAAAACTTTCTTTATTTTCTTAAATGATTCATCAGCTGTTTCATTCCATATTATCTTATCAGATAATATTATCTTAACATAGAGTTTTCAGGAATCAGTTTTGACAGAGGATTAATTAATAGTGCATCATTTGGCACTCAGCTTCTACAGAAATTAAATAATTTGTCTCTTATTGGTTTAGGTGCTTCTAATTAAGTGTTCTTCCTCTCCTCTTCAAGTGCTCTACTTGATTGTGAAATGTTGTAACTCAAATCCTTTACTATTGATTTGAACAATTGTAGTTTATTATATCAAGGCGGTCACCATATTCTTATGGGATTCTTGTGTCACACTTCTTTCCCTCATACTGGAAAGCAAACTAAATCTGACTTTCTTTTACCACTTGGCTGGAAAAGAATGCGTTTGCTATATCTATTATTAAAACATTTGCTCTATGGATGCTCTTGGTACTATTGATCTAATTCTCTCAGACACTTCTGGTTTAAACAGATACCTTCTCTAATATGTTCTGATGCTAATGTTTAACATTTTTCTGAACGTATTCTATCGTTAGCTGATTTTACTGAGATTGTTTTATTTTGCAGCTCTGTTCTGCTCTAATCAGTTCTGTCTGCTCCGGAATTACACAAAAAGTCTACATATCTGTCATCCACACACTTATGAAACATGTTTTCTCTAAAAAATAAGAGACAGTTTTCTACACTTTACAATTCAGCCTCTTTTAATTGGCTCTATGATAGTGTGCGTGAATGCATATATACGACTGGTTTCTAGTCTATGAGGCCTTTCACAAAAACGTCTCCTTATTTCACGTTTTTCCAACTTAAAACATCACACCCACTCCACGGTTCCCCTTTATCTAACAATCGTCCACCAGTCAGTTTGTACTTTTTTCACCGGAGCTACAGACTCAAATGCATTAGCTAAATATCAGCGCTAGCTTAGCCTATCGCGGCACCTAGGCTTTCAGTCTACTCAAAATAGACTCTCCTCACTTTTTTAAAAGACCCACACATACTGCTGTGAGAAATGTACACTTTCTCACGACAACAACACATTAGTATCCGTAACATTCTTATTGTACCACTATGTTTTCCAAAAGGAGATGAGATACAATTATTGAGACTATGAGATTAACCGTCATTGGGTCTCACGTAATTCACATTTATATTAATTTAGTCTCCCACAACTCAGTCTTTAATATTTAACATTAAACTATTTCTATGCTTGTTCAATCGGAGATGAAGTACAGAAGTGGGACTATGAGAGATCATCATCATTCCTCACGTAATTCACATCCCATATTGATTTGTTCTCCGTTACAATAACACTAGCTTCTAAGCTAGGCTTCCCATAAGTCTTGAAGTTAATATTAAACTATACCTATTGCCTCCCAAAGGACTTTTTTAACATTTAATCTTAACATTTACCAAACTCATTTCCTTGGCGAGCAGTTTGTTCGAAACACGATCTCTCAAAGTGCTGCCCACAAATCGTCGGCAACGGACCTGCCACAGAAAGCAAGATTTGGAGACGGCCCCACATCCCCGTACAACACATCGCTTCACAATTATCCTTGACGATCGATTGTTGTCCATTCTTTCTCGTAATAATTGACAGCAGTCTTTGCTGGACGCTTCAACACAGACGAACACTGGCGGCGGCTGTAACACAGACGAACACTGGCGGCGGCTGTAACGCAGATGAACACTGGCGGCGGCTGTATTCTACTTGTGACGTCATCGCCCGAACATTGCCGAAGTGGATGCTCTCGGCGCAGCGATCGATTGTTGTTAGCGGAAGTCATTTTTATGCTGTTATGATCGTGATTTATTACGAATACATCAATATTAAAAAAATATATATAGCACATTTCACAATAGATATGCAACCTCTATCATATACCAAGGCCAATAACACTGACGAAATATCATTTCGTAGGCCATTTAATTAAAAAAGTATTTGTTGGTTAGCGACCTAACATTGAGTAGTTCACGCTTCAGTACCCTCTCAATGGGCTCTAGTACAGACCGGGGATAAGGCTAAGATTACAAGCGTTAACAGAGCAAGGAGAGTGGACTTCTTTTCCCCTAGCAGATATTCTTGAGATAACAGGAATGGGGATGAGTACATGGGATTAAAAGGGATGGAAATAATTAATGACTTCTAGGTAGTTGTTGAGAGGGGAAATGGCATGCGTCATTGAATCTGTAGGTTGAGAAATATCATAGGATAGAGATTCTGACTGGACAGAGGGAGGAGGAAATACATAGCTGCCAATGGCTATTATTGAGAACAAGTTAAAGGAAAACCACACAACATTGAAGCCCATTTTAAGTCAAGTATAAATGATATCAGTTCCAACAACTTCCCAAAGTATGTCATAGTCTACTGAATTTTTATTGTGCTTTCTTTAAAGATCAACTTGCAGACACTTGAAAATAAAACAGTTAACATGTCTGATTTTTATGTTGTATAAGTCAGCTAATTGTTGCGTGGTATTGTAGCGCTGACTTTCAAATCAATCTGCACTTCAAACCGAACAGAAAGCTAATATTCGTACAGTGTTTCATCATATATCAAAGACACAAAACATCTGGAAAGTATGAAAGACAGAATAAGTAAATATGGTAACTATTTCACACTTTGTTAATGCTACGATTGTTTTATTCACACATACATAGGCACATTGCTATTTCTCTTAAATAGTAATATAGCAACAATAAAGTCTACTTTGGGATCAGCCCAGTCATAGCCCTCCCCTGGCCTGTGGTCCGCAGCCTGTGGCAGATTGCTGGTGTGTCCTCAGGTTGCAGATCCAAGCGAACCTATTCCCACACTGTCCACAGCTGAAGGGTTTCTCCCCAGTGTGAACTCTCTGGTGCTTCTTCAGGTTCCCGGCTTCTGAGAAGCGTTTCCCGCAGGTGTCACAGCAGAAAGGCTTCTCCCCCGTGTGGACTCTTTCATGGGCCTCCAGATTGGATAGGCCGGAGAAAGCCTTGCCGCAGGCTCGACATATGTAGCTCTTCTTGCGGCAGTCGATGGGCACAATACTGGCAGCCTGGCTTTTATTGTGGTGAGCCAGAAGGCTGGCTCGATGCTGTGCAGCGATGGCCACCTCAAAGCTGGCCAACGCTGCTGTGGATCCCCTGATAGATGGAGTTACTGTGGAGCTCATAGTCCTACTGGTTGAGCTGATACAAGATATATTTGTATTATCACCACTGTGAGTGTTACTGACAGCAGCTGTGGTGAGCGACAGTGTGGTCTGTGCAGAGGGAATGATGTGCTGTTGCTGAGAGATCCTGTTGCTGTCACGATGCCGCTGCAACAGCTGAGACTGTGCACTTCTTCTCATGACTGATTTTCTGCTCCATGGTGGCTGGGAAAATGGAGCCTTCATCCTCAGAGGTAGGGACACAGAAGTCTCTGCTGACGAGGCTGGGAGCAGAAAAAACAAAGAGTCAGCTCACATTCATTACATCGTTTTCTCTGAATGACTTTTCTGTCCACTGTCACTATCTGTTTTGTTATCCTTCAACAGTTACAGTTTCCATGACGCTTTGGCAACACAGCATCATGTGTCTAAGAGGACAAACAAACAAGTGTTTATTGAAACATGTTTACCCGTCACTCACAGAACACTTCCCTTTGATCAACTGTATCAATCCACACACACTTAGAGAGATGCATATTACAGGTCATTTAGCAGACGCTCTTATCCAGAGCGACTTACATTGAACTGACTACAGGGACAGTCTCCCTGGAGAAACTCAGGGTTAAGTACCTTGCTCAGGGGTACAATGGTGGCCGACCTTCTAGTGTTTTGTTTGGAAGGTGTACCACTAGGACATCACCTCAATCCATCATTATTCACATCAAGACATGTGTCTTTTTTTATTTTTCCTCTGGCACGTTCAGCGAAGCATAATCTCCATAACCAGCCATTCAAATCACACAAATCACCTGCTCTCTATATGTTTACAATATTTATAATTGGTGACAGACATTTCTCTATAATGAGCTCACTTTTTCAAACCTGTTCTGACAGTGCTCTTTACTGTCATGAAGCTCAGCACAATAGCTCACATCCAAAATGCCCTAATGCAGCAAAACACATCTCAGCATCAACTCTTGTACCAGAAGAGTACCCAAACAGGTTGCATGCTGTTATCACTGTTGTCTTAAAAGTATCTTTTATTTGTATTTACTTTCTGCCTTAAAGACCAGGGGTGGAAGTAACACATTACATTTACTCTTGTTATTGTAACACTTTTTTTTTTTTATAAATCTAATGTTATATGTACCTGTAAAGCATCTTTGAGTACCTTTTAAAAGTGCTCTTTAAAAATTTTTTTTATTATTATTATTATAAATCGATAATGTTACTTGTACTTGTCATTTTTATCACAAGTATGGTACTTTATTACATTTAATGTTGCTTCCGATACAGAGTAAAAACTAAAGTCACAGGAAAAAGTAAAATCAATCAAACGCACAATATCAGTGACTTATTATTATAGTTTATGTTGTCTGTCCATTGCACAAGCAAACAGTGTTCATTACTGTAAACCTGTGGAAGAGCTTGGTCTTCCCACACTACAGCGCATGACCAGCATATTTATTTTTAAGTCACATATTATGCAAAATGCACTTTTTCATTGCTAAATATGTTGTGTCTAGACACCCCCAAAGTTTCAGAAAAGACAATCCTCTCTTTTCCTCCAGCTCAATACATTAGAAAACCTGTGTAAAAAAAGAGAGAATCAGATTTGTCTCCCCTCCTGACATAAAAAGGGGATTCGTATGCTATATTCAGGTTCCTGGGGATCAGTAGAACCACCTTCAGCTAGGTGACGTCCCGCCTACAGAGAAGCTGCTGAATCCCTCCTGTCCACAATTGTGATTTCCGCAGACCTGCTAACACAGTCCGAGCAAAGCACGCCACTTGTTCTGTTGTTGGCTGCAATAACTAAGAGAAAGCCTTCATGTACTCTCATCATCTGAGGAAGTGAAGTGGTTTCACTTTATTACTCTTTTGGTGTTTTAGCATTTTTGACCGAAATGTCCTCACAACAACAACAACAGGAAAACTCTTTCTCAACCAGGGGACGAGGGGAGTAACAATAAAACAACCCATGGACTTGGAAGAGAGAGAGAAAATGTATGGTCAAAATAGTAATTTATTAACAACAAAAGCTTACTAAACAAATTCTAAACAGAAAATAACACAACCAGCCAAGAAGCCAAAGACAAGTCAAACACCTCAACCCAGAAACTAACATACACTCTCCAAAAGGCAGCCAACAAACCAACCACTACGTCTCGTAGAGACCCACCAACACGCTCAACTGGGTCGTGCTGCAGCGCTCCCAAGTTTTTTTTCTCCAAGCCCTGATGAGGAATTGAGATCACCTGAGAGGGGCAAAACCTGTTGTAACAGTTATCAGTGCCTTATATGACTATTTCTGCACAACAAAAAAACAAGAAGCACAAAGACAGCAAGACAATGAGCCTTAACAAAGGAGAGGAGTCTTACCTTGTGACACAGACGGCTGGATCTGAACAGACGAGAAACTCTGCCCTCCACTCATCTTCACCGCTAAGGAAACTGAGCCTTGTGGTGGCACAGGTGGATGTTGTGTTTCAGTCTCTACAATAATAACTCCATCCTTGTCACACTCTGCTGAGTCATCAGTGGTGAAAAGACATGAAGAGCCACTGCAGGCTGATACAGAATCATTATCAGGCGCCCAGCGGGTAAAGAATGTCTCCAGTTCAAACATAGAGTATTCAGAGCTGAGAGGGTTTTTGTTGCTGGATCTCTGCTGTTGTTGTGTTTTGGGGTTGGCGGGTGATTTGGTGTCTGGTACCCTCAGCTGGACTGCATCTACACTGCTGGGGTCTGGTGTCAACTGAGGTGCTGCAGACTGGGGAGGAGAAAGAGCGGGGAGCGTGAGCAGAAGAGAGGTAACAATAAGACCACGTGTTAATTACTTACACTGTATCAGGGTACAGGACTGGAGATCCAAACAAATAGATGGACATTTTGTGAAATATGTATCTTCACTTTCTTGCAGATATTTAGAGGAGAAAGTAGATACCACTACCACTGTCTGTGCGTTAAGTACAGAGCTGGAGGTGAAGTTAACTTCGGAGATGGTTTGGTCAGTCCATCACTCAAATATGTGCATGTGAAAATACCATGTAGCATTAATGTAGCATTAGATTGCCTTGTGCCAACTCAGCTGTTTACCCTAAAAGAGTAGACTCAGATGAGTGACATATTGGAGGTGATTAGCTTAGCTTAGCACAAAGACTGGATGCAGGGGAGAGCAGCCAGCCTTTGTAACAACAACAAATACACCTGCCAACACTGGTAGATTTTACTAATAAACATGTATTTTGTTTGTCTATGCCATACACAAACATAAAAGTTCAAATGACAAGTGGTGATTTAAGGAGTTACATGCTGGAACTAACTGAGCTAACCCAGCTTGGACCTTAGTCTACTCCACTACCCATCCAAGTCCTGGCTAATGTGTAGTCGCAGGAAAATAAAAGACTAACCCAGGAACGAGAGATCAGAGGCTGTTGTGCCCAGATCTTCACAAAGACATTGCTCCACAACAACATCCTGGATCAAGGTATTGCACGAGCATGACCACACCGCCACCAGGGGAAACAATACAATGTTAACAGGAACATTCCTGGAATCTACAGAGCCCCCACTCCCACCCCACTTTGGACAACCAGATCACGTTTCCCTGCCTACTTACTACCAGCTTATTGAAATTCAGAAGAAATTGTTTAAGTGTGGACTGATGAAGCTACAACTGCGCGACAGGACTGTTTTGATTGCCATATGTTCAGAGATGCTGCCACCAGGAGAATCACATTATTATACATCATCAGTGACATCACAGGTGTTGATGATGTAGGAATCACAAAGACAATGAAATCATTACTCAACAATGAATGAACTGAAGGCCCCGTCACACAGCTCCGTATGGCAGAAACGTATTCCGGCGTATATGAAAATTAGCTCAAAATGTGTCAGAGTACAAATACGTCCAACTTTTCCACAGCGGTGTTGTAGCTGACATATACATAACAAATTATTATACGCATGTCTAACCTATTGATAGCGTATCACTTACTTATACAACACGTATCAGAGCGTCTGGCCAACGGAGCTGGAAAAGTGCCATCTGGTTCACATCATGCTGGAGAACGGCTAGAATGTTCTCTTGATGTATTCATCAAGACGTCCTGTGAAGAAGTGAGGATGAGCTACTCACAGGGACCCTATATACTATATTCAAACCACAATAAGCTCCCAAAACGCTAGCTGAACGCTATCTGTACTGTAGAAACACGTTTAATAAGTTACTCCTCCGTCAGGGATAATGTTAACATCGGGTAGGAATAGGGTATCCACTCGTTATCAATAAATTGGCTGTAGGGTTCACCGTCAGCCGACGTAGCCTATATCTAACGTACCTCTAACGTAGTCACGTAGGTATTCAGTATTCACGTATTCACATATGTCTAACGTAACGTAACTTATGTGTAATGTCTGCATAACTTATGAAGCACACGTTGGGTACGTCCGAAAACTTTGAACACGCTCAAAACATTTTCAAAGACTCAGCGTTCAACAACGTACACCAGCGTATTGCCGATATTTTGTATACGCCATATTTTGTATACGTTATGCATTCGTTGGGTCTGATACGTTTTGTATAAGTAAGTGATACGATATCAATAGGTTAGACATGCGTATCTGTAAACGTTCACTTTTCCGATTTTTCATATATGTTTCCGCCATACGGATGTGTGACAGGGCCTTAACCAGCTAGTCGATGTCATTACGGATATTGGTGCTGCAGATGTTGCACATTTGTCTCAGTGTGCTTTACAGACTGTACAGGATACGACACCCTCTGTCCTTAGACCCTTGCATCGCACAAGGAAAAACTTCCTAAAAGAAACCCAACAATTAAAATGTTAAAAACCATGTGACAGAAATGATGATGTGATCGTATAAGAAAAAGATAACAATGAAAGTTTATAGAGTGGTTCCTCATAATATTGCCTAAAGGAAGCATATATAAGGTGAATAGAATAGGTCCAATACAGAACCTTGCGGGACTCCTAGACTGACTTTAGCTGGCATGGAGGATTTATCGTTAACAGATCGCTCAGATAAATAGGACTTAAACCAGTTTAGCGCGGTGCAAATATAATGTTCCAGTCTCTGTAGTAGAATGTCCTGATCAATAGTGTCGAAAGCAGCACTGAGGTCTAACAAGACAAGAACAGAGACAAGTCGGCCTATAGTAGGTTTTATTACAGCTACTTTAAAGGATTGTGGTACGTAGCCAGATAATAGAGACAGGTTGATCATATTTAATAACGAGGTGTTAATTAAGGGTAAAATTTCTTTAAACAGCTTCGTTGGAATCGGGTCCAATGGACAGGTTGATGGCTTAGACGATGAGATTGTTGAAATTAGTCGGCGGTCGATCGGAGAAAAGCAGTTCATATATTTCAGGAGTTACAGCTGTATTTAAGGTTCCAGTCGTTGAACATAAGTCGGTTGAGGGCAGGAGGTGATTCATTTTGTCTCTAATAATTATAATTTTATTGTTAAAGAAGCTCATGAATTATTATATTTTACAATAGTTGTTATGTTTCTATATTTACTCTTATTTTACATCTACTGGGTTTATGTAAGCACTATTATACACCAAAGCAAATTCCAGGTATGTGTAAATCTACTTGGCAATAAACCAAATTCCGATTCTGATATTTATAACATATTACTTCCACAGGAGAGTGTTCCCACATGCTTCAACACAGCCACCATCGTCCCTGTATCTAAAAAGTGTCTAATCTAAGCAACCATCAACATTCAGATGAAGTGAACATGAAGTTTAGAAACTGGTTCTCCAGCACATCAAAAACAACATCCCGGCCTGGACCTTCACCAGTTCATATCCAGAGCCAACAGATCCAGAGATGCCATCTCCACTTCCCTCCACTCAGCCCTCACACATCTGGAAACACCGTCATCAGAATGCTGTTTGTTGATTTCAGCTCAGCATTCCACACAATCTCCCCCCATGAAACAAATTTAATTTAGCACCCTGGGCTGGAGTACTGGAATATCTGCTACTGAATATTGGCTTTCTCACAAATAGACCACATTGTTTTCGGAATGGCAGCCTCACCGTCTTCCCTCTACTGCTGAATACCAAAGCCAACCACAGCTGTGTGTCAGCCTCATATCATGAGGAAATTAACAATCTTGCAGAGAATAACCAGCTAATTGTTGATTTTAAGAAAAAAAAGGCGAGAGCACACCTCTGTCTTCTTCAGTGGAGCTGCGCTGGAACAGGTTAACAGTTTGAGGTTACTGGGAACTGATATGCTTTCATATTTTTACCATTCCGCTATCCTTAACGCCATTTGATGGAAGACTTTGTCTGGGAGCATAGAGAGCCTCGGGAGGTGAGTACTACTTACAATTTATATTGTTTTTGGGTGAATTATTCCTTTAAGGAAACTTAACAAGGCAAAAATGAGCATTGTTGGAGGGTGCCTAAGGCCTAAGATTCTCATTGCCAAACGGCTGCTTCTCTATAATTGTTGCGCACATAATAAGAATAAAGAACTTGAAAATTAAATTATATTTGTTTTAATCGTACAAGTTAATAAACACCCTTTTGCAGAAAATAGTTTTGCTGCTGTTAATCACCCTCATTGATATGTAGTTATGGCTTACTGAGCAGAGTGTAAGACACTGTTAGCCCAGCTGGCTGCCGGCTCAGCCGCCTCCATGATGAGAGCCTTAGATCATAAGCTGTGTTTCCAGCACATGGTACGGCTCTACTTGACTGTACTCGCATCACAGACTAGTTTTTCACTGTGGATAATACCACCTCAGTGTAAGCAGGGTGATCAGTTCTTGAAACTGCTGTGTAAACTGGAGCCTCTCATCAGCAACCAAACAAGAGGAACGTCTACACTTTGTCAATAGATAGGCTCTAAATATGGAATGTTGCACCTTTAATGTCACTGTCAGTGATTTTTAAATGTTCGAGAAATCTTGATGAATGAATGACTAACATTTAATCTGCACAGACAGACATCACCTCTTAAACGCAATAACAACCGCAGACACAAATGAAAAAAACCTTGAGCTGTTTTTGATCACATCTCACCTTCAATTTAGCAACTCAGGCACCAACTACAGTATCTTGCATTAGAACACAACATATCATATTATGGCTGGAAAATTGATACTTATAAGAATGAAAATGTAAAGCCTAGTTGGCTCTAACATTATATCCCACAATACTGCTACTACAATAGTGCTTCAAATCCCTCCTTAGTGGTCCAGTATAATTCTACATGGAGGCGTATAGACCTTAAAGGTCATCTCTACATATGGTTATTTTACAAAAAATGACTGTATGAGTTATACTTTATAAGAATATTGTGTCACAATTTTGTAATGTATGATTTAGAATTAAAAAAAACAAAATGCGCATGTTGAATTTTTATAAAGTTTTAATGATTTACATCACAAACTGGACATTAAGCAGAATTTTACAAAATTGTGACACAATAGAAAAGGCTACTGTTACATTTACAGTATATGTTTATGCTACAATAGCTTGTATTTACATAATAGTTACACTTTAAAATTACACAAGATAATTATTCTTGTAGATAAAACAAAGGAAAACTATGTATCAGAGGTGCCGTAATATTAAGACAAACTGAATGCATTTCCAGAGAAAACGGAAGAACATGAATAAAATACAATAAAAATGCAGAAAATATTAGTGATTTAACATTTCTCCAACGCACCCTTCTGTCCTGCACTGTCTAACATGTCTCATCTTGTCTTCATGACTGAGTTGTTTAGCTTGTAATGTAGATGTGTATCTATAACAACAACCCAATAGATCAAATACAGCCCTGGCCCTGAAACCCTTGAACTACTGTAAATTCTCAAATAATGGACCACGCCCTCATGTACCTCCACAGAGAGATCCAGGCCTACGTAACCTCACCTATCCAATCATATACATCAACAGGGTCATGTCATACTCAACACCCTGCTGTTTGCCTTTTTAACACAAACACTGTTTTATTCACTAGCTATTTCCAATTGCTTCCACTTTGGCAGAGTATTTTGAATACTGTCAATGACACCTAAGATGTTTCACAGTAAAAGCCTTCTCATGGTTTAACATCTGTCCAGGAGGTGATGAGTTTCATAGACGGTAGTAAACAGCGTTTAAAAAGATGGTGTAGTAGAAGCAACCAGGAATCAATAACTATAAAAACAGTCTTGTTTGAATAAAGAGAAAGTGCTCTCAGTAAAGTGGTGTGTGTGACATGACTGTTGTACCGAAGTTGTTTTCGGCCCCCTCTCATGGCAGCAAGAGGCAGGGATGTTTACTGTACTCTCACTGACTTGCTGGTCACGCGATTGGCCACCACGGCGTCGGCAGCGTTACTCCAAAAGAGTCTGTCTCTACTTCTCTGCTGCAGGCCGACAAGGTTTTTCGTGGTATCTCCTGTTGCGCCAACTGCCGCAGCCAAAATGCACTCTCCCCACTCAAGTGAATGGGAGGACTTACGTATTGCCGCACCACCTGATTTGGTGTGAATGCAGCCTTAGTGCTGTGGATACTATACTAAATTTACCATGTGAGCCATTTATTTAGCCTACAGGGAATTCCATCCCTCTATACATTTTTACCATAAAATGACCCAGTTACCCAAGACCTTGTTGTGAGTAGTTTCATATATGAACTATTTTCTTTCTACCGAACTACACCCATCGACCGTATCACCACTCAGAAGGAAAAGTGCATCTATTAATGGATGAGATGTAAACAGTAAACATAATTCCTCCTCGGCTGAGCTGTCACGTTAGCTAGCTCTCCTCCATGAGTAGATGGATGCTTCCTTCTGCGCGGTGATATGGTAGAAAGGAAATAGTTCCTTCATGAAACTGGCCATGAAACAAGGTCTTTAGTAACCAGGTCATTATTTCTGGAAAGAGACATGGCTGTTGAGTTTTTCAAATGCATTGTGTAATTTGGTAATCTGAGCACCACAAGTGAAGTATAATCTAGATCCATTATATTTGAGAGAAGGTGGACATCTCTCTGACTGATATCTCCAACACTGGGCAGCTCACACCAAAACTATCTAGATTAATAAATTGCACTGAGGGTAAGAGGTAAAAACTTTATTTTTGATTTTGGGGTGAACCGTTTCTTTAAGATGTTCTCACTATTATGTGACACTATTTAAATAGCATTTTTTGATTTGAGAATTTACAGTAATTTGGAGAAATATAGAAATATTTACGTTGTTTGGAACTGTTAAAAGATGGATGTCCTTTAAGTTATGACTGACGTCTGGGGTAAGAAGATACATTCCCAGTAGCATATGTAAGTAGCTAGATGTGGTATATTTCTGTATACATTTCAATAGTGATTTGATTTTGAAATGTAAGGCTTGTTATTTGTCTTAATAACGTGATAACAGAGTATGGTTAGGTCTTTCACTAAGCTGTCTCTGACTGCATTGCCTATGTTTTTGGGTGGTGTCTCTTTTGGTGTTTTTTCAGGTTGCTAGGGTCAGAGAACCTCTCGGGGCAGAGTGAGCACTGGTACGGTCTCTCCCCGGTGTGGATGTTCCTGTGGATCTTCAGGTTCCAAAACTGAGAGAATTTTTTGCCACAGATGCTGCAGCCGTACGGCCTCTCTCCTGTGTGAGTCCTGAGATGGGATTCTAAATTTGCCGGGGAGCTGAACCCTTTACTGCAGAACCTACAGATGCAAACCCTCTTCCTTGGGATTTTCTGCTGCATATCAGCACTTAAATTGCCCTGCCCCCGACTTTGACCTGGGTCCAGGAACTGTTGGGGCCCCTGTGTCTGAACTAAAACCTGAATGGGGCTGGACTCATCTGACAGATCGATAACAGGAGTCTGCTGATGAAAGGACACAGAGGTGTGGAAGCCTCTAGAACTTTTGATAGCCAACCCCTTTCCTGCTGAATTCTCAACAGCCAATCCCCCCCCAGAGCTGCCAGGCTCTGCTCCCATGAGTGTGGTGGACAGGTAAGAGAGGGGGGCGCAGTGGGAGGACGGCCCCGGGAGGCTGTCATCATGACAATAACTATCCCCCCCATTAGTCCACAGCGAAGAATGCCCATAGCTGACCTCTGAGAAGCCCTGCCCAGAATCCTGCAGTTCAGACAGCTGATTGGTGGTTTGTGTGATTTCATCAAATGGCAGAATTGCTCTGTAGTCATCGGTGCTCGACTCCACCAGCCCTGGGTACAAAGAGAAGGACAACAGCTGCTTCAGTATTTTTTAAAACAACTGCTGAGAAATAGTTTCTTTATGTTTTTAATCTGCTGCCAGTAAATGAGAAAGAGGCATTTGGCACGTGTCCATCCTTCAGTGTGTGAGAGTTTTATTTTGTTATTTCTCTAAGCATGAACAAAAGAGTGGGACTCTCATCTTATTACTAATACTGTGCAAATGTTGCAGTTCCAGTTTAATTTACTTTGAAGTGGCCGTGCTGGTAAGAGACATATATACCTGCATATGCACTTTGTGTTGTATGGAGGGTCAGCAGATGAAACAGGCTGACGTCAGAAGAATGCTAATCAATGCCTCATAGTGTAATCACTACTTCAACTGAGAGGTGGCTGTGTCCACTCACCCTCTTGTATGCTGAGGCCCGTCCCTGTCACTGGCTCCACGTCCTCTACCTTCACCAGCACCACATCTGGCTCCACCTCCTCCTGCACAGTATAAAGACAGTAAATGCCTGATGTTACTGCACCACAGACACACAAGATAATTGCACATGACACTGAACTTGTGTCCACAGTGTAAATGGCATTAAAAAGAAGCAACTTTATTCAAAACGTGATACATGGACTGCAGAGTGAGGTAATAACTCTGTCGGTGTGTCACTAGCAAAATAACTACAAACATTCTGCTGATACCAAACCTAATAGTTATTTGAAGCCCATGACTGTTAAAATGAAGGTATCTCTTCGGTGATGCCCCTTCAGAGAATTGAAGTCAGTCTAGTGCAATGCCAGTAACATTTGGTCATACACATTACACACAACAATGTGACGACCAGTGAAGGAGGGAGATGATTTCAACTGGCTTCATACTGAGAGTACTGAAGGGTAATATTTAAATGTCATATTTCTCAGTCATTTGATGTTTCTTCTTGTATTGTCTAACAATAGCTTCCAACAGGTTGACTGTTGTATACCAAGTGGAGCAATTATTTGCAAACAAAATGTGATCATTAATGTTAAACTATTTTACACTAAAACATTCACATACTTACACTTTCTTAATTATGTATTTACATACACTGTGCTTTAAAAAGGTGCAACGTGTGATACCCAGCCAAAGAGGCAGAAACGAGAAAACGCCCTGCACCCTCGCCTTGTCCGCCTTATTACTGTTGGCAGAAAAAGGAAGCAGCTTCAGTTAGCGGCTGTGGCGGCTCACCCCAGCACCGGGAGTCACAGTGAGTCACAGTGAGTCGGTACATTCGAGTTAGCTGCTAACAGAACCACCAACGTCTACTCCCCGCGGCGAAGAGGACGAGCAAGGGTGAAAGTCCTTTTTTTCCCGTTTCTGCCACTTTGAATTTAATTTAATAAGCCAACTGTAAAACACACAGACCATGGCTGTATGTATATTATTATTGACTTCATTAAAGCCCTCAGCACAGCTGTACTGTTATTTCACAGTTCATACACAACTAAAATTATTGCCATCTTACACATTGCACCTTTAAGATGTATATATTATCCATAAATGTCTAATATAAACCCTGCACACTGGATATCAACATAAATAACTGTACAAAACCACTAGGGGAATCAAACTTTTGGTACGTCATGATACAATTTGGATTCCTGGGGTCACAATTCTATTTAAAACATCAATTCTCGATTCAAAACATATAATGGGATAATGGCAGGAAAACATAGTGAAGATGTGACAAGAGAAGGAGGGGAAGACAAGAAGAGAACACACAAGAGGACACAGAGAGAGAGAGAGATATAGAAGAGAGAACACAGATATAGAATAGATACAACACACGAATATACACATAGAAGAGAGAGCACACAAGATAATGAGACATATAGATGGGACTAGAGAGATACACAGATTATGTGTAGAGAGATATGACACAAGAGTAGGGGAGAGAGAGACACAAAGAAGTAGAAAGATGAGAGAGAGAGAGAGAGAGAAGACAGAGAGAGAGAGAGACACAGAGAGAGAGAGACACAAAGAGAGACACACAGAGGAGAGAACACACAAAGAGAGAGAGACACACAGAGAGAGAATATGAAGATAGAGAAGAGAGAGAGGAGAGAGGAGAGAGAGAGAGAGAGAGCTACACACAGAAGAGAGAGACACAGAGAGAGGAGAGAGACACATAGAGGAGAGAGAGACACAGAGAGAGAGAGAGACACTACCACATAGAGAGAAGACACACAGAGAGATTACACACACAGAGATAGAGAGATAGCGTAAAGGAGGATAGAGGAGATAGAGAGAGATGATAGAGAAATGAGAGAGAGAGATCTGAGAGAAGAGAGATAGATAGATAGTAGATATCTAGATATATAGGGTGTATAGATATAGAATATATATAGATATATATATATATATAGTGTGTAATATATATGAGGCTATATTCTATATATATATATCTATATATTATATATATACAACTCATATATATACACTATATCTAATATATAATATTATATATATATGTGTATATATATGAGTGTTATATATATATATATATATATACTCATAGATATACCACATATATATATATATATATATATAGATATATATTAGATATGTGTATATAGAGGGGAGATATATAGATAGATAGACGCATATATATACACAGAATATATATATAGTAGATAGAGATATAGATACATAGAGGACATATATAGATAGATAAGAGAGAGAGAGACAGACACATATATAAGAGAGATATATAGGTGGGTAGGAATATATATATAGAGAGGGGTGAGAGATATAGATATAGATAGAGGGGTGATATATATATATGGAATATAGGGGTGTATGTAGATATATAGGGAGATATGAGATATAGATAATAGAGAGAGAGAGGGATAGAGGTATAGAGGTGGGGGGATAGAGATGGAGAGAGGGGGGGAGATAGAGATGAGAGAGATAGAGAGAGGTATATAGAGAGAGGGGAGAGAGAGGAGGGGAGAGATAGGAGAGAGGAGAGAGAGACACACAGAGAGAGATGAGAGAGAGAGACACAGATAGAGAGAGAGAGAGAGAGAGAGTACAGACAGAGGAGAGAGAGAGAGAGAGGAGAGCACACAGGAGAGAGAGAGAGAGAGAGAGGAGAGACACACAGAGAGAGAGCGAGAGAGAGAGACACACAGAGAGAGAGAGAGAGAGATAGAGGAGAGAGAGAGGAGCGAGAGAGAGGAGATAGAGAGAGAGAGAGAGAACACACCAGAGAGAGAGAGAGAGAGACAGAGAGAGAGAGAGACACAGAGAGAGAGAGAGAGACACAGGGTAGAGAGAGAGAGAGAGAGAGACAAGAGAGAGAGAGAGAGACA
>NC_041355.1:24425061-24580061 GCF_900634415.1 Cottoperca gobio | reverse complement strand
ACACCTCGGACAGAGCGCAGAACCAACAGTGGAGAGCAAGGGAGGGAGCCAGCGAGAGGCGAAGCGGCCACACGGCTTCAATTAGAGATGGGAGAGAGAGAGAGAGAGAGGAAGAGAGAGAGAGACGACACACAGAGAGAGAGAGAGACACAGAGAGACAGACACAACAGAGATGAGAGAGAGATAGAGAGAGAATGAGAGAGTAGAGAGCCAGGACAGACAGACCGATACGAGATGACCGACATAGAGACATACGAGAGAGAACAGATGAGAGACACACCAGACAGAGAGAGAGAGGAAGAGATAGAGAGAGCACACAGACAGAGAGATGGAGAGAGAGAGAGAGAGAAGAGAGAAGAGAGAGAGAGAGAGAGAGAGGGCAGAGACAGAAGAGAGAGAGAGCAGACTAGAGAGAGAGATGAGCAGACAGAGAGAGAGATACCGAGCCTAGAGAGATGAGAGACAGAGAGAGACAGAGAGACAGAGACCTGATAGAGAACAGAGAGGAGGACAGAGACCGAGAGAGACAGAGAGAGATACAGAGAGAAGAGAGAGAACAGACTAGAGAGAGAGACGAGAGAAGAGATGAGACAGAGAGAGAGAGAGACAGAGATAGAACAGGAGAGATAGAGAGAGAGACAGAGAGAGAGAGAGGAGAGAGAGAGACAGAGAGAGAGAGAGGAGAGAGACAGAGAGAGACAGAGAGACGAGAGAGTAGGAGAGATGACAGAGAGCAGGAGACAGAGAGAGCGAGAGAGAGAGGACAGAGAGAGAGACAGAGAGAGGACAGAGAGAGAGACAGAGAGAGAGACAGGAGCGAGAGAGAGGAGAGAGTACACATGAGAGGAGACAGAGAGAGAGGAAGAGAGAGAGGAGCGACATAGACAGTGAGAAGATAGAGAGAGAGACAGAGAGAGAGCGACAGAGCGAGAGAGAGAGGAGAGACAGAGAGAGAGACAGAGGAGAGAGAGACAGAGAGAGAGAGAGGTACAGAGAACGAGAGAGCGACAGCGAGAGAGAGAGAGAGAGGAGAGGACAAGAGAGAGACAGAGAGCAGAGAGAGAGAGACAGAGAGATGAGACAAGGAGAAGAGAGAGAAGAGACCGAGGAGAGACAGATAGAGAGAGCGAGAGAGAGACATGAGAGAGAGAGAGAACAGAGAGACAGAGAGATGAGGACCGAAGAGACAGAAGAGACACAGAGAGACAGAGAGACAGAGACAGATTAGATCAGAACACGATAGTGAGACAGACAGAGGAGAGAGAGAAGTAGATAGAGAGACAGAGACAGGATGAGAGAGAAGAGGAGAGGACGAAGAGACAGACGAGAGAGAGAGAGAAGAGCGAGATAGAGAGAGAGAGAGACCAGAGAAGAGAGACAGAGACAGAGGAGATGAGAAGACATCAGGAAGAGACAGAGAGAGAGAGAGAGAGATACACAGGTGAGAGAGACAGAGGAAGAGAGAGAGAGAGAGAAGAGAGGAAGAGAGACACAAGAGATAGAGATAGAGAGAGAGACAGAGAGAGAGAGAGAGACACAGAGAGAGAGAACAGAGAGAGCGAGAGGAGAGAGAAGCAGAGGGATCAGAGAGATGAGAGAGAGAGAGGAGAGAGAGAGAGATCACAGAGAGAGAGAGAGAGAGAGAGAGATCAGAGAGAGAGACAGATGACAGATGAGAGAGGAGACAGAGGACCGAGGAGACGAGATAGAAGAGGAGACAGAGGAGAGAGAGAGAGAGAGAAGAGAGAGCAGGAGAGAGAGAGATAGATACAGAGTAGAAGAGAGAGGAGAGAGGGACGAGAGAGAGACGACAGAGACAGAGAGAGAGAGAGAGAGAGACGAGAGAGAGAGACAGAGACAGAGAGAGAGAGAGAGACATGACACGAGAGAGAAGAGAGAGAGAGGAGAGAGACGAGAGAGAGAGTAGAGACAGAGAGGAGAGAGAGATGAGACAGAGAGAGAGAGAGCGAGACAGAGAGAAGCGAGAGGAGACCGAGAGATGAGAGAGAGAGAGACAAGATGAGAGAGAGAGAGAGACGAGAGAGAGAGAGAGAGAGAGAGAGAGAGAGAAGAGAGAGAGAGATAAGAGAGAGAGAGCAGAGAGAGAGAAGAGAGAGAGAGAGAGAGAGAAGAGAGACAGAGAGAGAGAGATAGACAGAGGACAGAGAGAGAGAGAGAGAGAGAGGAGGAGAGAGAGAGAAGAGACACAGATGGACATAGAGAGCGATAGGAGAGACAGAGAGGACAGAGAGAGAGAGAGAGAGAGCACAGGGACAGAGAGAGAGAAGAGAGAGACAGAGGGACAGAGAGAGAGAGAGAGAGAGAGAGAGAGACAGAGAGAGAGAGACAGAGGAGAGAGACGAGACAGACTACAGAGAGAGAGACGACACAGAGAGAGACAGCAGATAGAGAGAGACAGAGAGACACAGAGAGAGAGAGAGACAGAGAGAGCAGACACAGAGAGATAGAACAGAGAGAGACAGAGAGAGAGAGACATAGAGAGAGAGAGAGAGAGAGAAGACAGAGAGAGAGAGAGAGAGAGAAGAGAGAGAAGAGGAAGAGAGGAGAGGAACAGAGACAGAGGAGAGAGAGAGAGAGAGAGAGAGAGAGAGAGAGAGAGAGACGAGAGATAGAGAGAAGAGGAGAGAGGAGAGAGAAGAGGAGAGAGAGAAGAGAGAGAGAGAGAGAGAGAGAGAGAGAGGAGAGAAGAGAGACAGATATAGAGAGAGAGAGATAGACAGACAAGGGACACAGAAGGAGATAGAGAGAGAGACAGACAGAGGGACACAGAGAGAGAGAGACTAGAGACAGATGGACACATGAGATGAGAGAGATTAGAGATAGAGATAGTAGACACAGCGGGACATAGAGATAGATATAGATATATATATATAGATATATATATATATATATATATATATACATATACATATATATATAGATATATATATATATATACATACATATATATACATATACATATATATATACACACATACACACAGTGCTGCTTAAAGCTTGTGAACCCCTTGAGCAGTTTAGAGTTTTCTGTTTTACCATGATTTTCTCATTTTATCATCACCAGTTTTCTATACATGAAATATCAGGTTTATGTTTATCATTTGCATGTACTTGTTAAGAGGGAATTGTTTGAGTAGCCAAAAAACTACATGAAATATGGAATTAGTGTGTGTGCAAAAGTAAGTGAACCCCCAGCTGCGTTGGTATAGTCAAGTGGGTAACAGACTCAGATGAAACACATTCGGGTACTTATAACCAATCAAATGAGACATCCTTAGGAAAAGGGTTGGGCAACACAGATCAAAAGAGAGGGGAAACCAACCAAACTACTGTAGTGCCAAGGTGTACCCACACAGAACAACAATGCTGAAAGGAAAGGAGATATCCGAAGACATCAGGAAGAAGATACTGACAGCCCATCAGTCTGGGGAAAGCTATAAGACCATCTCCAAAAGGTTCTAGTTCCATCCATCCACTGTAAGACAAATCATTTACAAATGGAGAGCATCCAACATGACCGCAATTCTGCCTAGAAGTGGACGTCCATCAAAACTATCACCAAGAAGCACCAGAAAAATTATAAATCAGGTAAAAGCCAACACACACATCACCTCTGGAGAGTTGCAGACCTCTCTGGCAGTATCTGAGCTAAATGTACATGCGTCTACAATCAGGCGAAAATTGAATAGACATGACATTCATGGGAGGGTTGCTAGAAGGAAGCCTCTGCTCTCAAGAAAGAACAAAGTGGCCTGTTTCAACTTTGCCAGAGCGCACTTGGACAAACAAGAGGCCTTCTGGAAGTCCATTCCCTGGACAGACGAGTCCAAGATAGAATTATCTCGTCACAATCAAAACCGCTGTTTGGAGAAAAGCCAACACAGCATAACAAGAAAAGAACATCCTCCCAACAGTGAAGCATGGTGGTGGAAATGTGAAGGTCTGGGGCTGCTTTTCTGCTTCCGGACCTGGACGACTCCATATTATCCAGGGAAACATGAATTCTCAGGCCTATTAACAAATTCTTGATCAGAATCTCCTGCCATCAGTCAGGGAGTTGAAGTTGGGCCGAAAATGGGTTCTGCAACAAGACAACGACCCAAAGCATACCAGCAAAACTACCAAGGAATGGCTTAAAAGAAAGAGGATTCGTACTCTGGATTGGCCTAGTCAAAGTCCCGACCTCAATCCAATAGAAATGTTGTGGCAAGACCTGAAGCGGGCGGTACATGTCAGATGTCCCTCCAACCTCTCTCAACTGGCTTCTGCAAGGAGTGGGCAAAAATCCCCAACAGCAGATGTGAGAGACTGGTCAGGGGTTACAGAAGACCTTTAATTGAGGTAATGGCTGCAAAAGGAGTGTCACAAGCTACTAACTAAAAGGGTTCACATACTTTTGCACGTCAAACTTTCAGTTTTTGTGAGATAAACCACTTTTGCTGAATAAATAATGAAAGAATTTAAAGAAACAAAAAACATGTTTAGCATTGAGTTGTTTGGTTACATTTGCTTTTTATATACACCTATATGTTCACCCATGTGAACTTTTAGTTCCCTTTGTTGCTCCTGTTTTTAGCTGTATGTCTATTTCTATTTTCCTGAAATTTCTTCAAATTCTTGAAATGTGCAAATACATTGTGAGCAACTTAAAACCAGTTTTATTTAGAAAATACTTCCCTGTGCATTGCTGAATTATTGATCAATCTTTTTTTCAAAGCAGCAATACTAAACTTCTTTGAGATTCAGTCATGACTTCATTAAAAGAAAGAAAAGAAAAAAGGGAGGGTTGTGAAAGAATTTGCAGTGGTTTGAGAAGCATATTTTATTCCATAAATTAAATGTTGCATACAAAATGTGAACTATTCAACTATCAAATACATGAAATGTGTTACATTTAGAATGACAATGCTCTTTATGGAGTATATGGAAACCATTTTCAAATCCAGTGAATAATGGCTACAGTAAAAGTTTAAAATAACAGCTGAAGAGCGGGTGTTGTGGAGCCCTAGTGGTTCAGATGAAGACCACACCATACTGTAAAGGCATTGTCCCCGCTTTCTCAGTCAGAGACTTTTGCAGCATGGTCATTACATAAAGTAACTGCAGAGAATAACAAACAGTGGTTCACTCTGGTCAGCAAGTAAACAGGGCCGTTTCCCATTCCCCTTGCATGGTAGGCCACTAGATGAGCAGATACTAGAATGAAGGTTAAAACAATGCAGACCACCGATTGGTCAGAGAGCATAAACACTTGCGACATACAAAACTTCCTGCAATAAACTTGGCATTTTTAAATAGCCATGCTACGGTCAATAGCGACCACAATTTTCTTATTCACTCAACCCAGATTTTCTAAAATGGCAGCCCGAAACAACAACGTACAATTGACTTGAAGTGCAGACGTTCCTCTGTTGGGTTGCAGATGAAATTATTCAGTGAGGGCCGTGTTGAAGATGATGTCAGGTGGTGCTGTGCTGATCAGCTGAGAATCCTGCCTACACTGAGGGGGATCTATCCGCGGTGGAAAACTAAATGGATAAAAAGGACCCACCACTAAATGTGAGTAGATTCGATCCAAAACCTGCTGTGGAAATGATGCTAATAAGTCTATGAGCTAAAATAATCTTAGCATAAATTTTCTGATGTTCTATATTTATCTTATTTTAATCCCAGGTGCAAATCTAAACCACTACTTGGATCCTAAAAACAAGTGTGTGTGTGTGTATATCAAAGCCTGATGTTATTCCTCTGTGCCATAGAGCTCCATTGTTGTCTCTAAAACTATTCAACACATCAATGAGCCTCACTGTTTCACTGGGTGATGTTTAATAAAGGAGACAAGACTTGGTAAACGGAGGGTAACCGATTCAAGTCCAGCCATGACACGGAGCGTGGACTGGAGGTTGCAGACTATGTGGCAGCCCCATCACTCTGGCACCTCTCCATAACTAACGCATGTGCGTGCATTTTCTGTGTGTGTGTAATGAAAACAACAGTTCAAACGTTTTATTTTCCCAAGAGTATTTGAACAAAGTACTTAATAAAGTAGTAAACTACAGGGGAAATTATGGAGACATTTCTGTTTGTAATTTGTTGGTCTGAGTGCACATGAACTGTGATGATAGCAATAGCCTTCTCCTTTAAGATGCTTTTGAGATCAACTCCAGTAGAAAAGTTGGTAAGTGTGTGTGCAGTATCATCCTGGGTGAATGATAATACTGACTATACCAGTACTACTGCTTTCAATGCTATAAACTAGTACAAATGTGTCCCAACTTTTCAGTCTGAAACCTTCACTTGAACAGGACATTGATGTAGAGAGAATTAACAAATATAAAAAAATTCAGCAAACTAAATTCTAATTCTTTGACCAAACGCTGCTCCACTTCAGCATTTTGGTTAAGAGGCTAGATATCTTATTATGTCTCTCTTTGAAAACAAAGTCACATTTAAAACATGTAGACTTCTGTTTAAAACATTTAGAAAATCTGTTTATAAAGTTTTAAGAAGGTCGTATGCACAATGTATTTTAATTCTGTTGAACAGAGACTTTTGTTACTGCCAACATAAGTCTTTGCTGGATTATTACATGTTACAGTCAACTTCTGGTAAGAAGACAATTCAGGTCTGCTCCCAAGTCTCCTCTTCAGTAGAAATTTCAGGGTGGCTCTTTTGCTGGTGTGTTTTCAGGTTTCTTATCCAGGCGAATCCCCTGCCACACATCCCACAGTTGTATGGTTTCTCCCCTGTGTGAACCCTCTGGTGTTTCCTCAGGTTCCCGGCCTCGGAGAACTTCTTCCCACACGTGGAGCAACTGAAAGGCTTCTCCCCTGTGTGGACGCGTTGGTGGATCTCCACCTTTTTGGGACGGTTAAAAGCCTTGCCGCAGTAGTTGCAAACAAACAGTCTTTCCTTGGTGCCCGTTCGTTGGTGCACTTTGCTGCTGTCACTGAAGGGCTGGGATAGGGGGAAATTGGGGCTATGACGGATCCAGCCGTTAATACTGGAGGAGGTTGACGGGAAATCAGCCGCTGCCATCGAGTATGAACAAGACGGCTTCCTCCCTTCCACTCCCACCCCAGAGTGCTCGTCAAAAATCTCCTCAACCAACAAGTTTGCACTTTTATTGTTGGCACACAACACGTCAAATTGTGAATCATTGCTGCCGTCATCAATATACTGGTGTGGGTTTATTGTGTCCTGCAGTGAGTCTCTGCCCTCAACATAGGCACTGAGTTCACATTTAAGGAGAGGAGAGGAGTCACTGACCTCCACTCCTCTGCTGCTGCCGGGATGCCTTGTCCTGCTGCTCTGGATCTGGGACTGTCTGGAAGAAGACTGGGTGTCATGCTGTCCCGCAGGTCCACACTCCACCACTCCTTTAGAGAGACGACGGGGGGCAAAGAATGAAGATAAAATAGAATAGTTAATACTTTAGTCTCTTGATACAGACCAAATTTCTTACACACAAGATATACATGCTTTGTATTATTGATTAATCAATTAATCATCACTCATTAATAGCTTTCTATGGTTAATTCATTATAATGTACATTTCCAAAGCACTACTTCAACTCACTTTCTGTTAACAGAAATACTGTTTTCATTCTCTAATTATTTTCAGTGATATCTATTTAGCCATTTCTTCAATCACTGTTAGTTTACCCTCTATAAACCTCAGCACCTCATGCAGCTGTTTCACTTTAAAAGGTCTATTAACAGCTCAAAGGCGATAATCTCTGACCTTCCTGGAAGCTGTTTTTTGTTTAAGAAAGACAACCAGAGAACTGCAAAGTGGTCTCAAATAGCCTCTTAAATAAAGGCCCAGTTCTCTCTGCAGTGGAGGACAATAAAGGCCTGCCACTGTTTGAGGATTTAGGGTAAACCAAACTTGCTTGACTGTTTTCCAGTCAGTGGCTCAGTACTGGAAAAGTATTGATTTCTATTACTCAGCCTTACACACATGGTAATCTGTCTGTACTCACCATCATCTCCTATAAGCGGCACGTCTTCCTCGATTTCTTCAACCCGTGACACGTTTGCCTCCACCTTCTCCTCCTTCACCAGCATCGCCTCTGGCTCCACGTCTGGAGACTGCACAACAAGACCGGTTTGTCAGCAAAGGTCAGTTTCATATGTATGTAGCTATAGTACATGCACTCACCCAGAACAGCTGCCTAGTACAAACAGAACCCTCTGCTGCTTACAGACAAGTTACCTTTCTAAGTATCATTGTTCAGCAGCCAATCTGTGCCATCCAGTTTGTTCCCAGAACTCTGATTTTCAACATCCATTTGTGTCTACACAAATCACAGTCCCCTTCCCTCCCTTGTGCAGTGCTTACCTTACTCTGGATCGGTTCAGAATGGATCGGCCTGCTACTTGCCTCCCATGCAGCAGCTCTAGCAGACCACAGAGCCACATCCATCCGTCGGTCGAACACACCACCTACACAAAAACAAGAAACATTTCTATATGGAAACACTGACAGTACAATTCAAAGGTCGCTATTGTCACTACAGTGGAAGCAAAGATGGAAAAATACACAATAGTATGTGTACTGCCCATCATAACACAGTTGTCTTTAAACAAGTATCCAAATAAAGCCTTGCATAGGAATGTTTATCAATATTTTAAATTTAACAGTCGATCAACTGTCAACAAATTCAACAGAACAACTTTATAAGCCGCTGGTATTGTGCAACTGTCAGAATCTTAAGAAATTTGTTTGTGTTTTTTTATTGAAAATATTTAAAAAGTATACAATTTAAAAGTTAACTTCAGTTAGAACGTCAGTTCTCTTGGACTGTAGAAGAGGAGGAGAAACTGGTGGAGTAAACAAGAGTGCCTCGTTGGAGTGTCCTTTCATTTGTACCAGGATAGAGTGGAGAAGAAGTGGACACAAATTGCTCATCTCTTGACATCTCCTGTTAGTATGACATAGCTAGCTAGAATAGGGTTGGTTGCAAGCTAATGTTAGCTACAGGAATGTTTGCTATTAGCCTACGAGCTAACCGTACGTTTAAGTTAAAGATTGATAGCTTAAAATCATATGAATCTGGCTGCAGTGCTCTCTTTCTCCCCTTGTCTCAGACATACACGGGTTTTGATTTATATGATGATTGAAGCTAACAATCTTAACTGAAATGTACGATTAGGTCGTAGAATAATATTGCAAGTCGACCCGTTCGGTACAGTTGTAGCTTGCTAGCTTATAGGTATGTCGAGTGCTGCAGGAATCTTTTTTAGTACAAATGTGACACATCAAAGAGACACTCTTGTTCACTTTACATCCAGTTTTTTCTTCTTGTAAAATTCCACCAGGAGCAAAATGGGAAATAATCTCAAAAGCAATCAAGTTGTAGTCTTGGTAATAGATTGTGTGCATGTGACGTCACGCTTACGTCCCAACCCGTAAATCAGCCATGTTGGATGATATACACAACCAAGACGGCGCCAGTTCGCGTGGGAGTTGCTGCAACGCTTCGTAATTTTCTTTGTATTTAAACGTCTTAGATTGAAAGAAAATGCCAATCGTGTGCACAGTGTATAATTGTGGTCATAACGCTACTCGTGACCCAGAGAAACGGTTCTTTAGATTTCCTAAAATCATCAAAAACAACAATCCACAAAAGAGGGATGAATTGCTGTCTACCGTAAACTGTGGTTTAGCAACATAACTTGTGAGGATTTAACAGAAGAAAAAGCACAATTCACCCGTGTGTGTGGCGTACACTTTATATCTGGTAAGAGCTCATGCTAAAGCTATGTTTTCAATGTTTACGTTAAACATTTGTGCTTATGATATACCTGAACACTGTAAGACCTTACTTCTCCATATCGCTGACTGGTAAATAAGGCACTTTCTTTACATGTGATGGCAGCCATTTGCTCTTTTCTTCTGTGCATGTTTTTGTTTGGCTTATTCTTGAGACTACTTCACTTGCGAAAAGCAAAGCACCAATGTGAGAACATGCTTCGCTTAATCCAGCCATACAATCACAGTGTGCGAGGATAACATCGCCGCTGTTCTCACTCACAAACCACGGCTTGAGCGGTGTATCTCGAGATCTTTGAGAGTGATTTACACGGGCATGGACGAGCACCCTGTCATCTTTCAGTGGTTTGGTAAGAAGACTACCAACCCAGCCAGAAACAAAGACATTATAAGCATCTAAGCTCTTGTATGCCTTCATTTGTGCGTTGGTTGCCCACGACGTTTGTAGCACAAGGTAGTTCACAATATCCAGATATTCAATCGGCGGTAATGAATCTAAATCCTCAATATAATCCGACGGCTTTAGCGTGTACGGGTCACGGCCGCAAATTTGGACCTTTTCTCTGAATCTTGCCTTTGCAGAGGACTCCACAGAGTCACAATACTTTGAAGAAGTCGGAGTTGTATTGCTGTTGTTCGCTTTAGACGGCATTGTTGATTTGTATATCATCCAACATGGCGTCGCACGCATACGTCACACAGTTTTGTTACGCGTTTGCACACTATCTATAGTGACCCTGTAAGATAGTTGCACAATCATAAAGTATGTGGTTAAAAACTCTGTGACTTATGGGCCTCATTCAGCAACAATCTTTAACCTTTATTTTTCTCTTAATTGAACCACTGATTGTCATCCTAGAACTACTTTTACAGTTTGATTTTACAGTGAGCATTAAGTATAAAAGGTTTAAAACATTTTTTTTTTTTTTTTTAAAGGTTACGGTGAAAAGACGTTCAAAACTGGTTAATGTGTAGTCACAGCTGAATGAGGCTCCCTTCTCTGATGTGTAGGGTGTAAATAAAGCGGCAAACTTCGGGAAGAACTTCCCTCACTGGCAGAAACAGGAACTGTTGTAAGTGTTCCTTACCATGGTTACGTTTTAGCATCTCATGGGGAAAATAAATAAATAATAGTTAACCTCCAAATTCTTTAGTGGTATTTCTCTCACTTCGTAAACCTTTTCTCGTTTTTAACTCTGATGTTTATAAGTTTCTTGGTTTTTTCCAAAAGTCCCTGTAAATATACAAAGGCAGGGGAGGGCCGGGTGGGAACTGAGCCTCGGAGTCAGTTCACGGGGACGTACAGTGAGGCGATACAAGCCACATTTTAGTTACATTTGAAGTTAATCAGTTGGTTTAACTACTATGCAACACACGTATTCCACCCAAATACATTCTGGCAGACAATAGTTATCAGTATGAATACATTTCACACACTGATATTATGTTGAAGTGTTTCTCTCATGTGAATGCTGAGTTTAGTTGGCTGGCTGGCTCAGCAAATAGTTTGTTCAACTTGGCAGAATAAACGTGTTAACCTTATTAAAAGGTGTGTTTGAATGAAAAGACGGACATGGTTTTATTCTTAAGTGATGCACTCCCCTGTGATAGTATTGTCGTACCGGTGGATGGTGAGCAGTCTCGGAGCCTGTCGCTGGTGTTTATCTGCACCCTTGATCGACTGCTGTTCATGGCGCTCTCCCGGAGCCTTCTCTCGGCGTTTCCCCGGGCCATCTTCAGCTCCAGCAGATGCAGCTTTCTCTTCAGGCCTTTATTCTCTCTCTGACATTGCGACATTTGTAAACTCACCACCGCATAGTCGTCGTCCACCAGTTTACATATTTCCGCCACTGCTGCATTAGCCAGGACCTCCATGATGGAGGCCAGCTGTGTCTGGAAGGCCAGACGGCTGGACATTCTTCCGACAGTCAGTGGCTCGCTGGTTGATCCTACGTTTTAAAAATGTCAATGTTTAACTCCTCTTTCAGAATTAGGAGATGTTGGAGGTTTGGTCAAACCATTACAGTTATAGTGAAAATTAAACGTGTTTTAATGTTGAGCTGGTAAAAAAAAAAGGTAAGACAAAGTAGCTTCTCCTATACTCAAGCTCCGACCGCAAAGATATGAAAATGACGCTGGTATGTGACGTAATTTCCGGTTTACGAAACGACTCTTCCTCTTTGGGATTTTACGGCATCCGACATTGCTGCCACCTTCTGGAGCTAGTCATTTACTGTGCCATCTTCATTCTAATCTTTAACTACACCAGTGTCTCTCAAGAAGACAAACAGCCATTTTTTTCCCATTTCCCTTTACCGTCATACTCTAGAATACATTGTAATGGTACATTTCATGATATGCTTTTTGTGCTCTTATATGCATATATTGTAGATGAGTTTGTCTCAGTAGTTTTCCACTGTACCAGTCAGGTACTTTCCACTGTGCTAACAGGAGATTCTTAATTGTATCACAACTTCTTTTGGGAGTAGGTTTCGGTTGCATTAAATCAGTTTCATTAATATGATTTATGCGCACCCAACTACTCTGCGCAGTTTCTGTTTTGTTTCATGTGCTGATAAGCTGTATGACTCTTCCACCCCTCCCTCTCTACTCACTGTCTTTAAAATGCATGAACACGTATATATCTTTGTTCTTCCTCACCCAGACTGCTTGCACTCTATATGACGATGGAATCTTCTCTACGCAGAGAATAAATACTTCAAAGACAAGTTTATTTCTCAAGAATCTTCATTATAATATTGATACAAGACTTCATTCAAACCCCATTTTCCTCATTTCAGTTATCATCACCTACCTCCTACATGACACAAGTAGATGCTGGACTGTCTGGCTCGCACAACTTGCTTCATCGCTTCCCCGAGATGAATAATGTGCTGCTCAGATTGACGTGTTCCACTCTGGGCAACTTTACCTGTCCCCCTATCCACTCTGCTTTGTAGAGATAAAGTTGTCTCGTTTTCTTTTATGTAGTGACTTTTGCTAGTCAAATGAAAAATGAAAAATTTGCTTTATTGGCATGACTATAATGACATACAGTATTGCCAAAGATTTGTGTGAATATTTATAATTACAGCAAACATAATTACATATACATGTTTTAACAATAGCAGAATTAGCATGCTTTCTTTAAAAGGAAACCCAAGTACTTTTTATTTTACATGAACAAAAAAATAAAAATGATAAAAGGAATCATATAGGTAAATGAATGATAATCGTATACATTTTTTACGTGGTTTTATCTGTTCAATCTACTGGAGTGCCATCAAAACAGCATATAGCTCTGCTGTAAACACAGTCAGGTAGTTGGATGTTCTTTTGTAAAGACCCAAATTCAGCCCCTGGACATCCGATAGCAGCTCCTGTTGCATCAGCTGCTGGATCCACCGTTTTATCCCTCACTCTGGCCTTGTGTAGATCCAGATCAACTTTCGGGGTCTTTAGCCGCCATACTGGCACAGCTACAATACTGCAGGGCAGAATTCTTGACCAACATCCCTTGCCATTAAGACCCAAACCCACGCAAAACCAGTGGTCTGTTCCACCCTTCTCTCCCAGCTCTGCCCAAAGTACTTCAGTATTTCTTCATATGAATTCATTATTTCTTTCAGGTAAACTAATTCTCTCTATAAAGGCTACATTTTTCGTTGTATTTAACAAAGTATTCCTAAAATATAAACTGTTATTTCCAATAGTATTTATATGTAACATGTTCAACTGTGAGTTAATGAGCAGGGACAAATCTTCACAGCCTGTAGTGCCCTGTAGTTGCCACGCCAATCAATCTTTTTACATTAACAATTGTGACGTCTTGAGAGGTCGGGAGCTTTCCTCTGGGAGCTCTCGAGGTACGGTGCAGGAAATGAAGACAGCCAACACATAGTTGTCAAACTTAAATCCGGTGTATTTAGTTTTCTTATACAGGTTAACTTATTTCTCTACAGACAAACAAAACAAAACAGGTATTCAAATCAAAACCTCTAGTTGTCTTCTCTTCACCTCAGGCACTGTCTCTTCTCGCTCCACTGTCTCCCTCCCCTTTTAGCTGCCATACTAGGGCACTCAGCTGATATGGTACAGCTGGGCAGCAAACCTTGTGCTGACTGCCCTGCTGACTGTTGGTTTTGCAGTCTGGTGGCTTGTAATCCCTGGTGCATCCACCGGGAGGGAATGTATCTCCCATCTATGACCCTCCCTCTCATGACATCACACTTCCCCCTCCCCTGGCTTGAGGCCTCCAGACGGGTGAAAGAAGCCCACAGGACATCTCTTCTGGATAGGGCATCTGCATTCCCATGGTTCCGACCTGCCCTGTGAACAACAGATAAATTAAATGCCTGTAGGCTGAGAAACCACCTTGTTACTCAACCGTTTGTTTCTTTATTCCTTGCCATCCACTGCAAAGGGGCATGGTCTGTGACCAGTGTGAATTTACACCCTATGAGACATCAAAAATCAGCCAGACATTCTTTTTCCAGTGTAGAGTATCTTTTCTCATAGGACAGTAGCTTCCTACTACAGTAGAAGATTGGGTGCTCCTCCCCCTTCTGCACCTGGGAGAGTCTGTCCCAAGACCTACCTCTGAGGCGTCAGTCTGAACAACAAACTCCTTGTTGAAGTCTGGGACTGCCAGCACTGGGTGGGAAACATAAGGCCTTCTTCAGGCTTCAGGCCATTTCACCTTTCGGGTTTCTCTCTTAGTTGTCAGATCTGTTAGGGGGCAATCAAATCCGAAAAGTTAGGAACAAAGCGCCTATAGTAGTTTGCAAGGCTTACAAAAGATTTCACCTGTCTCTTTGATACCGGGCGTGGCCAATTTTGGATGGCCCTCAGTTTAGCAAATAGCAATTGCGCCACTCTTTTTCAATTGACTTCCTTAGCATGGATTTTAGTGTCTTGTTGAACCTCTCTAGCAGACTGTCCGTTTGTGGGTGGTATAATGATGTTCTGAGGTGCTTGATCCTTAGGAGAGAGCACAGATCCTTGGTGACCCGAGACATAAAAGGGGTCCCCTGGTCTGTCAATATTTATTTTGGGATCCCTACTCTACTGCACAGGAGGAACAGTTATTTGGAGATATGCTGGGCCGTAGCCTTTCTGAGGGGAATAGCTTCTGGATAACAGGTAGCATAGTCCACCAGGACCAGTATAAACTGATGCCCTTGAGCACTTTTGGGTAGGGGACCAACAATATCTAAACCAATCCTTTCAAAGGGGATTTCAATAATTGGGAGTGGGATTAGGGGATTTCTGTATGTGGGCCGGGGTGCAGTGAGCTGGCATTCTGGACAGCTTCAGCAATAATTCTCAACTTCTTTGTGAATGCCTGGCCAGAAAAAAACTGCCGTTCTTTCTGCTTCCTGGTAGATTCCTTGAAGCTCCTTGCTCTCCCCTTCAGAGGCTTCAACAGTCTCACTGGATGATGCCGCAGCGCCAAATAAAGCGCTCACTGGAGAAGAGGTTGAACTAGCCCTGGACATAATCTTAGAACCGCTTCTCTTATGCTTGCTCTTACCCCTGGGCTGTGATATCTCCCTGGATCGTCTCTCTTGTATTTCCCTTCAGAGTCCGTGGAACAGGGGGCAATCTCAATCTATTAGGAGTGGGACTGGCAGGGCATCCCCCGCATTGACTTCACACATGCCTTGTGTTGTGACCAGCTTCAAAGTACTAGTAGGGTGCTGGCCAGTGTCACCATGTCCCTTTCTGTGACTCCCCAGTCAGGAACGTGGCTAGGATACCGACCCACTGGTCTTTAGGCCATTTTCCTCTGGTAGCTGTCATCTCAAACGCAGGGAGATAGGACTCTGGATCGTCGGTGGGTCCCATTTTAGGTAAAAAGATCACTGGCCCGGATTATGAGGTTGGAGGCTGATGGCCTTGCTCCTTGAAGCTGGCTCTTCTGTAACCTGAATTCCTCTTCCTTTAACACATTTGATTGTATTTGCTCCTCCAACAGAGCCCGGCTAGTCTCTACTTGGAGCTGGTTGCTTTGAGCCAGCATCTTCAACATTTCCTCCATCTTGTTTTCACTGATTTCCAATAGTGTAAAGGAAATGGTCAAATCCGTAATGGATATTCGTACTCTTAATTTCTCTAAACCATTTGTAACTTCTTCTTTGCATAATAGTAACATTTGAGTTTGTCGGTATTTGACCATTTTAGATCCCAGCGTGTCGCCACAGAAGCATCATCACATCTGATGGGAGCTTATTGAGAACATTTATTTAGATTTTTGTTGTAGACGCCTGTTTGTGCCAGAATACAGAAAAGTAAACTAGGGGGAAGAAGAGAACAGAAAGACAATTGATGCCTTTCAAAGTAAAGGTTGCCTTATTTTGTTTCAAACTAAAAAATAAATAAAGAATATTAAAGAATGATATTGTCCAGATTGACGCTGAACAAATGGCACATTTTAGCAGAGCATGCCATCTACATTTTAGAATGAAACAGGAGACCTGACTGAACTAAAGACAAACACAATTAAAAGGTGTCTTTAATTCTAATTGTAATTGTTTTTCTTCCTGACCCTTATTGCTCTGTGTGTGTGTGTGTGTGTGTGTGTGTAAAAGCATCAAATAATAAAATCGACTGCTCAGCTGTTAGACACTTGTAGTGTGAGTGAAGTCTGAGATAACAGCGGTAGCATCTACTGAGTCATATTTACGTTTTGTGATAATCAGGTTTACACATGTATCCATTTTGTATCTTTTGTCACTGTAGAAAAAAACTTTCAGTCAAGTCAAATTCAAACATTCATTCTCTGTCAATTGTAAGACAATTTTCCCCACAGAGGAGTCTAGATGCTAAAGAAGTTCCAGTTCTTTACAGTATATATGATATTACACCACAGAAATGATGCCAACAGCACAGCCAAGTTCATTGCAAACGTTTTACATGTTTAATGATACCAATACATTTTTAAACACATGTCTCAAAAGAGTACTAAAAGGCAAAATATGTGTTAGCTGTGCAAGCTACAGCTAGTGCCAATTACATACAAACACCTACACAGACAAACACTCTGATATATAAGTTTTTACTTTACATCTTTTTACAGGCCTTTGTTCTTTCATTTTTAATTAGGAAAAAATATGATTGACATTAAAAAAGACTGTTACACCTCAGGCTGAAGGGGAATTAAAACTCTGCAGGGCCTGCATCTACTGGGCTTTGGGTCTAAAAAATAAAACATTCTGATTCCAATTCTGGAATCAGACCAAGAGGTCATCTTCTGGACAACAGCATGTTCCCGCTTCTATTCTTAAGAAATGAGGAGCAAATAAATATACTGACAAGAACAAAATCATGAACACATGAATCGTACATAAGAAAGTGCAGGCCTGCACCACATGATTTATTCAACAAGTGCCAACATCAACCATTCAACATCGGGCTGCCTCGAGAAGGCCACTCATAAAGGATACCGTAGCAATATGAGTAACAGAGTAGACTATATATGATCAAAACATAAAGAAAAACAAATAGTGTGTTAGCACTGCCTCCGTTTTTTGTCCATAGCTTTAATGACATGGGAATATTTAAAGTGCTTTAAAAGGAAAAGTCTGACATGTTGCAGATTATACTACTACTTGTCTTCTTACTTGTCAGAAAAGAAGAAGATATGGTATTTACAGATAGGTCCAGGGCGTGGTTAGTCTAGTTTAGCACAAAGACTAGAAGCAATAGCTTGTTAGCAAGGTCGTCATAACTTTAAAAAAGAATTCCCAACAACTCCAAAGCTGCGTTATTTTTATGTTGTATCTTATTCACTAGCACTTGACCAATACATCTCAAGCTGGGGTTCATAGTAAAGACGGTGCTTAAGACTTATTTATTCATGATTTCAATTGGCTTGATTAAGGATGCTGGGACAGCTGACGCAAACACAGTTTTCTAAAGTAAAACTAAGAAATGTTGTGTGCTGTCATTGTTCAGCTCAGTAAAGGCTCTGTAACACATATCCGTATGGCGGAAACGTATACGGAAAATAGCTCACAATTTGTCAGAGTCCAAATACGTCCAACTTTTCATCGGATCGGAAAAGTGAATGTATACAGATATGTATGTCTAACCTATTGATAAGCGTATCACTTACTTATACAAAATGTATCAGATGAATGCCCAACGAATGCATAACGTATACAAAAATATGGTGTATACAAAATATCTGCAACACGCTGGTGTACGTTGATATAAGGTAAGGCATAAGTAGTATTTGTTAAGAGCACGCTGTGTTACGCTGGAGTACGTTGTTGAACGCTGAGTCTGTGAAAATGTTTTGAACGTGTTCAAACTTTTCGGACGTACCCAACGTGTGCTTCATAAGTTATGCAGATGTTACACATAAGTTACGTTACGTTAGACATACGTGAATACGTTAGAGGTACGTTAGATATAGGCTACGTCGGCTGACGGTGAATCCTACAGCCAACTTATTGATAACGAGTGGATAACCTATTCATAACCTATGTTAAACATATGCCTGACGGAGGAGTAACTTATTAAATGTGTTTCTACAGTACAACTAGCGTTTTGGGGACTTATTGGGGTTTGAATATAGTGCTCATCCTCACTTCAGCACGTCTTGATGAATACATCAACCCATCATCAGAGAGCATGGAGGATGCTGAGAGGCTGCGATAAGAGTACATTCTAGCTGTTCTCCAGCATCAGCATGACGTGAACCAAATGGCACTTTTCCAGCTCCGTTGGCCAGACGCTCTGATACGTTTTGTATAAGTAAGTGATACGTACACTACATATGTTGACATAAAATACAACATGCCACTAAGACAGCTTTGGAATTGTAATATGTAGCTGTTTCCTGTTTGAATGAGCTAGGATAACCAAGACATCTCAGCATCCTTTGATATTGCACTTTGCAGTGTGAGAAATTAAATCTTGTAAAGCCAGCTGTCCTAAAAAAACAACAAAAGCTGGAAGTGTCTGGAAATTTGAATCTGGATTTAGAAATCACAGTAGAATAAGGCAATAATAGATTTTTGTTTCTAACACGTGATTAACGTCTGAGGATTTAAATGTATTTTAAGTCAATTTTATAAGTTCATCTCGTTATATAAATTCTATAAAAAAAAAAATAGAAATGGTTCTGTTCATCCTGTTTCACAAGGTGATCAGTGGACAGTGCAGGTACACCGTGGTGTTAGCTATGTAAACACAAACAGACCAATGACAAATTGATGTATAAAGTGTTATCAACACTGTATCAGGCACTCTTTTACAGTCTACTCTGTGATCTTCTCTCAGTTTGAAACAAGGAGTAAGATAAGGTTGAGAGGACTTTAGGGGAAATCCTTTCCTCCACAGAATTCACATATTACTGCTATGATCTAGGACAAATATCAACTCTACGTGCCATGATATCACAGGATACAGCTTGCTTCTTTGTTTGTGCTGCTAATAAGATGCTAGAATTCCCATGTAAAGAATGTTGGTCTGTCTACAGGCCACACTGGGACTGCTGCCGGTGTCTGCGAACGCTACACATTTGGCTGAACGACTGTCCGCATCGTGAGCAGCTGTAGGGTTTCTCCTGCGTGTGGACTGTACGATGCCTCTTGAGGTGGCTGGAAGAGATGAAAACTCTTCCCGCACAGCGTACATCGATAACGCCTCTCCCCAGTGTGAATAAGGAGGTGGACCCGCAGGTTGTTGGGTTGGGCAAAGCCTTTTCCACAGTGGGGGCAGGAGTAGGGCCTCTCTCCTGTGTGCACCCGTTGGTGCTGCTCTAGGGCAGCTCCGCTGGGGAAGACACGTCCGCACACAGCGCACACCACAGGCTCTTTAGCAATAGCAGCGCCGCTCCTGTAAAGCCGCCTCTGGCTGGTCGTGGTGGCAGAGGGAGCTGTAGGAGGAGGAGGTGGTGCAGCTACGACAGCAGCAGCGGCAGCGGCCATATCAAAGGAGGCAGCAAAAGCAGCCATTTCATGAGCGCTACTTGTGAAGAGCATGGTTGGAGGGCCATCTAGACTGTCTCCCCCTCCCTGCGAGGTGAAGGAGGCGGAAGGGTGGCTGGTTTCTGTGTTCCCTAAACCCAGCTGTGCTACTGCATATGCTGCACCAAGATGGCTGACCCTCTCCTGCATCCAGGCCAGGTCCAGGCCCAGACTGTTGAGGCGGTCGGGGCTGGGCTCATCTGAGACTACAGGGGCTGACAGCTTGGAGGTATGAAGTTCATCTTCTGTAGCATCATCTGTCTGGATCTCTGGCTTCAGATCACCGTCTGTTAGGCTCTCTCCAAGGTCCCTGCAAGGGGCTTCGGGGGCCGTGACTCCTGCACTGCTGACTGTCAAACTGTTGCCCAGAGGCATGGTGGCTTTGCGTTTCGCTCGAGACCTGCAGGTTAGGTCCATTGTGGCATCAGTGGGAGAAGAGGTGGGCTGGGTGGTGGAGGAGGTGATGTTGGTGACATTGGTGTCAAGAACAATTTCACTTGGGGGGGGATCCTCACTGGGCTCCATGGCTGAAGACGGACAGACAGGCAAAGGGACACAGGGACACAGAGTGAGTGGAGTTAAAGGAAAAAAAGATAAAATCAAAAGGGATTCAATCAGAAAACATTATTTCTGTTGGATTTTATAAAGCCAGACAGAAAGGTGTGATGAGGGTTGACAGGAACAGTATCAATTTAGGGAAATCAAAAATTTGAAATAAATCCAATCCCAATCATGTGATCTGGTTAGCCAGCTAAAAGAAGAAAGCCATGGTAAAGTAACTTCCTGTTGCCAGTAGGTGGCGCTATGACTATTATTCAAATCTGGAATGTATATGTCTTCAGGCCTTTGACGTGTGAAATTTGGAAAAGATTTGACCATGAGGAGTCGAGTTACAATGGTTTCTTTTGTTATGCAGAAAGCGCCGCCCAGCAACGCCGTTCAACGAAAACTCAATCTTCTCTACGAAGAATCCAACGCGTCTGTTCAATCTGCGAGGAGGAGGTTGTAAAAGTACACAACCTGTAACTTCCAGTTGCCAGTAGGTGGCGCTATGACTATGAGTCAATTTTGGCATGTAGATGTCTTCAGGCCAGGACTCTTATCAGGCTTTGGAAATTTGGGTGGGAAACATTGTTTGCTCAAGTTACAACAACAAACTCCTCCTGGACATTGAGCGAGGCGACGGAGTGATGACTGCAGACAGAGACAGGCCTGGCCAGCGCATTTATATATTTTATCAGCAATTGGATTTAAAAATAAAGATTCCGGTCGTAAAACAGCTGAATATCGCAGCTGATATTTGGTCGATCCTTATGCTGTGTTCACACCAAACGCAAGTTTGACTGCGGCATCATTAGTGTTTAGTACAACAACAGGTAATTTAGCAGACGCTCTTATCCAGAGCGACTTACAGTGAACTAACTACAGGGACACAGTCTCCCTGGAGCAACTCAGGGTTAAGTGCCTTGCTCAGGGGCACAATGTTGACAGCCCTTGTATTGAACTCACAACCAGTTTATTTATGTCAGTTGCGCTAGTGGCTGGAGAGTAGGAGGGGCTTACCTCTGTGTAGTTACCAACAACGTTTCATCGTCCATAAACAAAATAACCACTATTGCTGCACTATTGCTGCTTTGTATAGTCCCAGATACTCAGGAAAACCAAACGCCGTCGTCTCTTAGCTCTAGGGGTGGGCGATATGACCTAAAATTTGTATTTGTATTTTGTTTTTTGCAGTGACGCAATTATATCACAGTTTTACAAAATTAAAAGAGACATTCATTTCAAAACAGGATTCTACTTTTTTTTCAACTCTATTGGCAATGCAAGAAAACATATCTTAAT
The DNA here is from genome assembly GCF_900634415.1 of Cottoperca gobio. NCBI lineage: Eukaryota > Metazoa > Chordata > Actinopteri > Perciformes > Bovichtidae > Cottoperca > Cottoperca gobio. The sequence goes on along the minus strand of NC_041355.1, from coordinate 24,558,440 downwards.
GAGTTACTGTAATGTGATTCATTCTCAAAGTTAGTAATAACAGCCATGCTGTTGTTTTGAGTTGTGAGTGAAAAATCTGTATCTTGAACATCACATATCTGTTGTTCTATTAAGTTTTTTCACCTCTGACATAAAGGTGCCACATCATATGTGATCTTTTAAACTACAAATATTACCAGCCTGAAGAAACTGAATGCTGACATAACCTTTTACATACTAACTCACATGAAGAGTTTGAAAAAAAAGACACACTTTGCGCAGCGTAGACGCTGTTGGACCAGTACTATAGAAAAAGAGAGCAATAAACCGTCAGCAGCGTGGTCCTCAAAATTATCTGTTGAGGGCTAGCAGTAGCAATGCTGTATGTATGGACACCACAAGGATACAATCTGCAGCAGTTTGTGATGATGAAATATGTGTACCGCCCACCCCTACTTGGTTCATAACTTCATTCGGAGGTGCACACAGCTCGGTGAATTAAATAAACTAATCAAACAGCTCACCTGATCAAGGCCAAAAAAAACTACTCGGTGAACATTGAGTTTAGATTGTTTTATAACAAAAATGTCTGCTGTGTATAAAGGTGTATTAACGTGGAAGATTGACTGATCATCTAAGGTGTAAACCTTATATCAGCATATTTTGCTTTGTAAACATTGAAACCATTCAGAGCCACACTCACCAGTAGAAAGCCCACACTCTGCCCTGATGTTGACCTCAACCTTGAGGTCCAGGTTGCAGTCATCTCTTTCCATTTTCTCCTGCTTCACCAGTGGCAACACATTGGTTTCCTCCTGCTGTTAAACAATGAAAAGCAGATGGAACATGACATAGACATATTTGCACTTATGAGATTTAATTTAACATTTAGCGACCATGGCGTATGCAGATTTATACACTAGCCAGACCACACAAAAGCCACAGAGGTGTAGTGACCGCTCCAGTAGGAGGGAGGAGAGCAGAGATAGAAGCTAAGCTAACCCAGCTAGTACCTAAGGCTATTCCACTATCCAGCCTGCTCCTGGCTGATGTCTGGTCGTATAACATGGAGAAAAGATGGATGAAATAAGACTCAGGCTAACCCGGCACCGTCTGAGACAGTTGTGCCCACATCTTACAGAGACCTGGCTCTATCGTGGCATGGTAGAGTGTGGATGAAGGTGGTGTTTGCTCCCAGTTGTTTTCAAATAGTTTAATATATTAGGGCAAGTTTTTAGTGGGGTTTTTTTTGCCGGATTTGTTCAAAGAAGTAGCCGGGGAAACCCTGGTATGTTTGTCCAATTTACTTTCCTGCCAGTAGCCGTCTGCTCTGCTGCATCACCCGGCTGGTCTCAGCTCCACTGACGATCCACCTCTTTGTTCCATTTTGAATTAGCCGGGATTTGGCGGAGTCACCACTAGGGGTGGGCGATACTGCAAAATGCAGGCCCAAGTAAATACAGGGCCAGTATTGCCGATTCCGATACCGATTCCGTTACCGATACCAATTCCGATACCGATACTTTTTTTGAAAGGCCTCTGCCAGTGACTTCTGTCTCAGTGCCGGGGGTCTGTTTGTGTTTTGGGCATTCCCCTCCTCCTCCCTCCGTTTACTTTGCAGCTCGGAGTTCTCTTTTGGGTGTGTTTTTAGATGTTTGTATAAATTTGTGGTGTTGCCACAGTACCTTATTTGTTTTCTGCAAACATCGCAGCTTGCAGTATTTTGGTCTGCAGCTATAAAATAACACCAAACGGTGCTCCTCTTCTTCTCTGCCATCATGCAGCCAGCAGTGCACTGTTGAGTGACGTGACTGCATGCCGGCAACACTCACAGTATAGCAGGGGAGGAGGGGGAGGGGGGCAGAGTGAGCATGAGCGAAGTGAGTGAGAGGAGCGGTGTTTGCACATGCACAACCATGATGATTTAACGGGAGTTGTGTACTGAACGTAGAGAAGAGAAACTTGATATCGATACCAACATTGGTATCGATACATCGATATTTTAGATCGATCCGCCCACCATTAGTTACCACTGCCAAGATGGCAACGGCTAGCATCCACGGCTCTTTAGAATGCTACGGGTACATCAATGTTTCATACAGTCTATGCTCAGCAGTGTCTTTCGCCTCTGAATTAGAGGGAAGAAGGGATTCCTTACATACCGTAAAACCCTGTGAATCTGTAGACTCAATAGAAACATTCTGCTGATTAATCCTTACCGTTGAAATTAGATGGAGGGTTTTGTCTTCAGAGGCAGCAGGAAGAGGCAGCACCATAGGCTGTTGGTCGTCAGCTCCTGAAAAAATAGCACAGAACACTGAGCAAGTGTTGTCCACAGGACTTTGTCTGCGTTATAATTTAGCATTAACTACTATCTCTTCAAAGTTATTCCTTAGCTTCTGAATGAGCTCCTATAGCTTCAGAGTGCTTCAAACTGTCATATTATGCTATCTCATTTCTAATCTTGATTGGTCTGTTCTTATGTAAAACATATTATCCGATTGGCAGTCTGTGACGGAGGGGAAATGTAGTGATATAGTAGTATAATAAACATATACTAGCATACATCTAACCATCAATTAAAGGGAGAAGAGAGTGCACCAACACTGCTTAGGGTTGCTACGCATCTATTCAAGTATTTTTATACATGTAGAAACTAAGAATGGATTTATGGCACAAGATCTTAAGATCTCAAGATGTTTACAGAACATAACAGAATATGGAAATGAAGATAGGGCAGCTGTGTCACAGGAGGTCATCCACTAATCTGAAGGTTGGCCGTTCGATTCCTGGCTCCTCCGGGATCGCATGTCCGCATGTCGAAGTGTCTTTGGGCAAGATACTGAACCCTAAATGAGTTTGTGTGAATGAGCATTAGATTCTATGATGAGCAGTTTGGCACCTTGTATCATCAGTAGGAATGTGTGTGTGAATGAGTAAATGGTAACATGTAACAAAAAGCGCTTTGCTTAGTCAGAAGACTAAAAAGGCACAATATAAATGAAAGTCCCTTTACCATCCATTACCATGGGGTATAAGGCCTGTAGGATATTAATACACAAGGACAAAGGAGAGGATCTTAAAGATACTATTAAGCTATGTGACAGCTGTCTCCAGTGTATGCAGATATTATCAACACCTCACTAGAGACATGCATACCAGCCTGCCTCAAAACCTCCACCATCACCCCCTTCCCTAAAGACAAGGATCACAGGACTTACCCCCTACAGCCCCGTCGCCCTGACCTCTATGGTTATGAAGTCTTTTGAGCGCCTTGTCCTGTCCTACCTGAAAAACCTCTCGACCCACTCCTGGGTCCCCTGCAGTTCGCCTACAGAGCCAACAGGTGTGTAGACGACGCAGTCAACATGGCCCTCCACATGGCAGGAACCTATGCCAGGACTTCAGCTCCGCCTTTAATTGCACGAGCCTGACACCACCTGCAGGTGGATCACAGACTTCCTCTTTGACAGGAAGCAGCATGTGAAGCTGGAAAAACATGTCTCTGACTCCTGGACCATCAGCACTGGTTCCCCTCAAGTCTGCGTTCTTTCCCCTCTGCTCTCCCTGTACACCAACAGCTGCACCGGTCCGTCAAGCTCCTGAAGTTCGCGGACTACACCACCCTCATTGGACTCATCTCTTGTGGGGATGAGTCTGCCTACAGGTGGGAGATTGACCATCTGGTGACTTAGTGCAGTCAGAAAAACTCAGTGCTCAATGCTTTAAAAACATTGGAGATAGTAGTGGATTTTTGGAGGAATGCATAAACTATTTGATCACCTCTGGCTGCAACACAACACAGAGACGTCTTTGACATAACGTCAACACTGTTACCTCTTCACACTCTGTTGATAATGTTAGTTCATTGTTTTAATATGTTAAGTTTAAATTCTGGCAGATCTTACACATTGAACCATTAATGATCTGTCCAAGGGACAAGATTGACTTGCTTCACCCTTTTTTTCCAGGACGCCACAACATCCGATTGAAAGGTCAGAAAGGTTGTTTTGACTTTGTTTAGTTGAAGGCCCTGTCACACATATCCATATGGCGGAAACAAATGCCGGCGTATACCAAACATACGGCAATACGCTGGTGTACGTTGATATAAATTAAGGGTAAGTTGTGATCGTTTGAAGGACGCAGACGATACGCCGAACACGGCAGACATACGGCCCTGTCACACAGTTCCGTATGGCAGAAACATATTCCGGCGTATATGAAAAGTAGCTCAAAATGTGTCAGAGTCCAAATACGTCCAACTTTTTCACAGCGGTGTTGTAGCTGACTTATACATAACAAATTATTATACGCAGGTCTAACCTATTGATAGCGTAGCACTTACTTATACAAAACGTATCAGAGCGGAGCTGGAAAAGTGGCATTTGGTTCACGTCATGCTGATAGACTAGAATGTAGCCTAGAATGTACTCTCGTCGCAGCCTCTCAGCAGCCTCCATGCTCGCTGATGATGGGTTGATGTGTTCATCAAGACGTCCTGTGAAGAAGTGAGGATGAGCTACTCACAGGGACCCTATATACTATATTCAAACCCCAATAAGCTCCCAAAATGCTAGCTGAACGCTATCTGTATTGTAGAAACCCGTTTAATAAGTTACTCCGTCGTCCGGCATAAGTTTAACATAGGGTAAGAATAGGTTATCCACTCGTTATCAATAAATTGGCTGTAGGGTTCACCGTCAGCCAACGTAAACGTAACGTACCTCTAACGTATTCATGTATGTCTAACGTAACGTAACTTATGTGTAACATCTGCATAACTTATGAAGCACACGTTGGGTACGTCCGTAAAGTTTGAACACGCTCAAAACATTTTCACAGACTCAGCGTTCAACAACGCACCCCAGCGTAACACAGCGTGCTCTTAACGAATACTACTTATGCCTTACCTTATATCAACGTACACCAGCGTATTGCTGATATTTTGTATACATTATGCATTCGTCTGATATGTTTTGTATAAGTAAGTGATACGCTATCAATAGGTTAGACATGCGTATCTGTATATGTTCACTTTTCTGATCCGATCCGCTGAAAAGTTGGACGTATTTGGACTCTGACAAATTGTGAGCTATTTTTTATATGTTTCCGCCATACGGATATATGTGACAGGACCTTTAGTCAGTCAGGCTTACTGCTAAAAGGAATCACTACTTCATCAACATTGTTATTGCAGTGCACAGGTTTTAGTTGATTAGTAAAGTCAGGCGCGACAAGAGCGCGATCTCTCAAACACTTTGGATAAAAAGATGAAAGTGGCAGGGCTGGCTTTTTCCACCCGTAAAATTGCAGTAAAAGTTCTCTTTTGCAGCATTTAATCAAACATACCCTTGAAGGCATTTAAACTAAGTTTTGTGTAGGAGTTTGTGTGATTTTAATTTTTACTGAAAATGTATGTTGGTTGCAAATATTGGTTATCGGCCTGTCGGTCTGTCCGACCCTGGATCATGGATCCTCCAGCAGTAGCTCTTTCTGAGCTTTCTTCCATTTTTTCCAAGTTAACGTTATTTTGAGGAAGGTTTTCTTTATCTGAATCAAAGCCTCAGGACAGAGGGTGTTATATGTTGTACACATTGTAAATCCCCTCGAGGCAAATGTGTGATTTGTGATACTGTGCTATATAAATAGAATTGTCTTCAAAACAACTTATGAAGACACAGAGCAATTCATTAGGAGTGGTGTTTGCGTCCACCTGATGAATGTCATTACTTTATTACTACATTATTTCAGAAAATGTAACAAACTGAGGTTTGTTTATGAAACGGGAAGACTACCAAGAATGGGTAGCAAAGGGAGTAAACCAGTTGAAGGGACACATGGGCCCATTGTTGATCTCATTTTTCAAAATATGGCTCTGATAGTTTAAAAAGTGTACAAGAATGGTGTGATGAATGTGTTTTTTCCGCAGGAGGGTCGTTAAGTACGGCACAGATACGGAAACGAGGCATGATCTCCAATGTTATTTTATACTATTTTTTAATTCTGCTATTTTTATACTATTTTTAAATTCTGCTATTTTAATACTATTTTTAATGGTACTTCACACTCATTTACATTTACTCTGTGATTATTGTACTGTAAATGCTCTTATTCTGTCCTTGTACTAATTGTTGTGTTTTTGCTGTGAAGCACTTTGGGCTGCAATTCTTGTATGAAAGGTGCTATACAAATGAAGCTTATTATTATTATATTATTATTATTATTACAATATTTACTCTCTTTTAGCTGTTTTTGGTCTCTGCAAACTCCTGAGGGAAATATCTGGATGTTCACCAGCTAGTATCTAACTGTGTCTGTCTGTTTCATTAGAGCCTTGTCACTGAAAAGAGCTGCCTGCTGCTGCTGTAAACAAGGCTGCTGAGAGCCATGAGACTGAACCAGAAACATTAACTATTGTATTCCTCGCTGAGCTCAAGTGGAGGTGGTAGTCTAACTCAGACTGTACAAGTCTCATATTAGCTTCATTTGAAGCTAATATGAACGAGGACAGAACGAGGACTGTAGATATTGTCCTCCATCTATTACACTTAATTTACTTTACTTTAAAAAGGGATGTCTTTGCAATCAGTATGAACAGGAAGGACAATAACACTTTCAATGTGCATGTGGACATGTGACTGCTGTTTGACTAGTAGGAAAAATGTAAACCTATCATTTAAAGGTGGCTCCTGCTTTATTGCCTGATTTTTAGGCTTTGTTTTAAACCTTATCAAAATCTAGTTTTATGAATTTCATTATTTTATTTTGTGCTTATTACTGTTTACTAAAATTACCGAGACAAACAGAGGCCAGCTTCTCCAGTGGAGAAAACTGTACACATTAAACAGAGTGGAAGGAATAGGGGTTAGTAGAGGGGTCATGAGGATATCTCCACATTTGGACAAATGAGACCAAAACTATCTGCATATAAATGTAGTATAACTGTCATTAAGGCCAGCCTGCCACATGGTGCAGTGAGGTGTGATATAATGTGTGCCTGTAAGATGCAGAGCTCCACAGTGGAGCACAGTAGTGTGTGTGCTCAGTTATGACAGCACAGCTGGAGAAGTTAGAGCAGTATAGAAACAGACTGACAGCCACTAGAAGCTACTGCATGGTCTCATATTCATCAAAGACTGAATGCATCAACTCATTAATAAGCATATTACTGTATGAGGTCATGTCTGTGTCATGACTCCTTCACACATCATGTGGCAGTGATGGTGCAACGCAGCAGGCCAGCTGCAGCCCTGCCTCTTGCCTTCTCCATCTATTTACCTTCGGGTGGCCTAAAATTAACGGCGTGCATTTCCTCCCTCTGACTCCGTCTCCTCATCTTCCTCTCGGAGCTCCGCATCTTCACGTCTATTTCTCGCAGCTTCTGCCGCAGGGCATTGTTCTCCTTCTCGCTCTTCTCACGCTCCTGGTCCATCTGAGAGCGCAGCGCCGCGTAGCCATCGTCCACCAGTTTGCAGATCTCCGCCACTGCCGAATTGGCCAATATCTCTATAATCGAGGCGATTTGCGCTTGAAAGCCAACACAGTCCGCCATCATCGCGAGCTCTGCCTGTCAGTTCCTGTACGGACAGATGCGCGCGGCAGGCGGCTACTGCTGCTGCTGCTGCTGCGGTGCACGGGCGTGAACAGATCCACACTCTGATATGTGACTGCTGAGTGTTTCTCTCACTCTGTCTGCCTTATTTTATGTGCTTAGAATGTTGTGGCTCTTGAGGTGCGAGAGTCGCCTCCTGATGACGTCAGTTTGTTGTTCATCATCACTTCACAGACAGCTGTGTCATTCTTTTTTGTCAGTATAAAAATCTCATTTAAAAACAATCATTGATGCTACAAGGTTAGGTCCTTTTTTGTCAAATCCCAAAAATATTTTGGTTTAAACTGTGCCTTCTGTGACTCCCACAATGACACTATCGTCCATCTGTTCTGCAAGATTCACACTTCATATCCGTGCTGCGGCGAGACATCTGTAGGCTATATTTATCGTGGAAAATGATAATTTTCCAATATGTCATTTTGAACTGTGCCTAACAAAAAAAGTTTTAAGCTACATATATATATATATATACATATATGTATATAAACATATATTTTAATTCTGCTATTGTTATACTATTTTAATTCTGCTATTTCATACTATTTTTAATCACACTCATTTACATCAACACTGTGATTATTGTACTGCAGGGGTCACTAACAGGCGGACTGCGGTCCGAGTCCGAGTCCGGACCCAGACCCGGATATTTTTTTAGCTTTGCGCATTCACATTCGCTCCGCTCTGTATCACGAAGGGCGGCGCTTTGCACACACCTACACACACACACACACACACACACACACACACACACACACACACACACACACACACACACACACACACACAGAGGGGAGGAAAGGAGAGGAGTGAACTAGAGAATCACCGCACTCGTTTTTACGGCACTGGTTTAGCGGTTCAGGAAACTCACAGACCAATTACATGCGAGTTAAGCCTACCCACGTGATGCTACGCAGCCAATCAAATCTGTGCATTCCAACCCGCAAACATTGCGATTCTGAATACAGACAGATGAGAGACGAGAGGTGCGTGACAGACGGAAAGACGAGTTAGCGATACAGGGAGAGAAGACGGAGAAAGGGAGAGAAACACTGAAGTTGAGACGAGTGAGCGGCAGACAGGTAGAGAACAATAACTACTCATGGCGCTCTCCAAGAAGAGAAAAGTCAACAGAGCTTTCAACCCAGAATGGACTCATTCATGTTCATCCTTCCCACTGGAGCACAACACCAGCGTCTCATATGCTCAGAGACCGTGGTGCTCATTAACAGTGGTGATGTGAAACAACACTATGAGACAAAGCACAACGTTATTGACCAAACATATCCACTCAAGTCTGAACTGAGGGCACAGAAAATAAGCAGTCTCAGAGTCCAATATGATGTTGATTTGTGACAAAATAACGCAAATAGGCCATCTGTCAGCATCATCAGCCACAGAGAACAGTTTAACCTAGGATGTGCTAGTCTGAGTTAAACTGTTCAATTGTTAAAATGTGTTGAGACTGATTTATTCTAACATTGAGACTGTTAAATCAAGATGTGAAACAGTTAAAGAAAAAGGGAAACTCAAGCTGCTGCTACACTTTATTTTATGTTTCTAAGATTAAGCACTTTATTTTAAGATGCACAATTTTATTTATTTTCTCAATTTTATTTTTAAATGCAGCCCGAGAAGAACATCATACATATCTACAGTGTGTGTGTGTGTGTGTGTGTGTGTGTATATATATATATATATATATATATATATATATATATATATATATAGTTCAATGTTAAGTGACAATAAATATTGTCAAAGTGTTTTTAAATTGTACTTTCTTAATTAGATTTGACAGTCAGTTGATGACGTGCAGACGTTGATACAGCTACTAGGCTACTTCAATATATATATACACATCACACTAATTCATAACCCAGGTTAGACATTATGATGCTCTGGACCTTTGCTCGCAGAAAATTTCTCTAACTGGACCTCTTAGAATTTTAGTTGAATACCCCTGTTGTTCTGTAAATGCTCTTATTCTGTCTAATCTTGTACTAATTGTTACGTTTTTGCTGTGAAGCACTTTGGGCTGCAATTCTTGTATGAAAGGTGCTATACAAATAAAGCTTATTATTATTATATTATTATTATTATTATATATGTATATATACACACATATGAGTATTGTGAGTATTAGCCTGGGCTTTTATTTGCTTCAGTCCATGAACTCAACCAGCCTAGTTTTGTGACGGGTGTCTATACGAGACAGGCCTTCAATTCCTTTCACTCAGCAAAGATGGAAAATACTATAAAATTGTTTATTTAAACCAGAATGTATTTTACTTGTTTAAAAATGAGCTCAGTCTCTTTGATCTAACGATGTGTAGCATGTCTATATTGATCTGTGGTTATTAGTCAAAACGTGTAGCCACACCCGTCGAGTAAAAGGATAAATAAAAAGGTAATGTTTTTTATAAAGAAGAGAGAGGAAGCTGTATATTTTAACTACACTGTACCTGTGAAAGCCCAATTAGGGACATTTGCAATAGCTATAAACTCTTTGTGTAGCAGATCAGTTTCATCGTCTGTATTGGAACTATAATAAATTGCATAGACGCTATCAAATAAAAATGTAACTTAATTTTATTCATGCTTTTAATTATTTTTAATGTATATATTATTATCATATATATATATATATATATATATATATATATATATATATATATATATATATATATATATATATATATATTATTTAAAAAGTATTATTGTTTTATTCTTTCTTTTATATTCACTTTTAGTGATTATTTAATGTATAATACAATTACTCCGTTTTTTGTTTGGTATTATAATGATGTCTGATTTATTCTGTGTGACGTATGTTCTAATAAAGTTGGAAAAAAATCTAGAGGCAGTTTTGTTTGACATTTTATTGTAAATAAATAATGTGTATAAATGTCAACAGCACAGTCTGCTACATTATTTGGACAGACATTATGATGAGCCCCACTGGCTTCACATTACACCTCTCCTTCAGTCCCTTCGGCTTACCTCCGCCAAGGAGGCAATGTTTTTGGTTGTTTGTCAGCAGGATTACGGAAAAACTACTGGCCTGTTTTTCATAAAAGTGTTGTATAAGGGTGAAGGGTTGACTAAGAACCCGTGACATTTTGAAGCGGATCCGAATCACAGGGCAGATACACGCATTATTCTTCACTTATAGAAACAGCCTTGGCAGAGGTGTGCGCTCTCCGAGTGCCCTTCTAGTTTTGTGTGTGTTCATTTGCCGATGTGGATGCTCTGGTGGCGGACCAGGTTTCCCAGCACAGAGAAGCTCTTGCCACACTTGGTGCAGCTGTAGGGTCTCTCTCCGGTGTGAACGGTCTGGTGCACCTTGAGGCTGCAGGCCTGCGAGAAGCGTTTCCCACACAGGCTGCAGCTGTAGCGCCTCTCCCCGGTGTGGACGCTCATGTGTCTCTTGATGTGGCTGGACTGGGAGAAGCGCTTGCCGCACTGAGAGCAGCTGAACGGTTTCTCTCCGGTGTGCACCCGCTGGTGGGTTTTCAGCTGGTGTGGGTGGACAAAGGGCTTCTTACAGAGGTGGCAGTGGTAGATCCTCTCTCCGGCGTGGGAGTGCTGGTGTACCACCAGTTCTCTGGAGGTAGAGAATAGGCAGCCACATTGCTGGCAGCTGAATGCTTGCTCTGTGCTGCTGGGAAAGCTTCTGCTCCTGGAGTCAGGTGAGGCATCACTGAAGGAGGAGACAGTTAGAGAGTCTGACTTGGGAGAGTTTCCAAAGCTGAACTGGAAAGGAAAAGATGAGGATGACAGGGGCTTCTCCATGCACGTGACTCTGTTTGTGGAGTGTATGTGAGGAGCTGTCAGAGACCTGGCCACCTCCGGAGAGGAGAACAGGTCATCGAAGGAAGAGGAGTCCAAGCTGCTGGCTTCCAGCTCTGCTGCTTCACTCTCTGTGTGGTGACTGGTAGTGTTAGTTAATCTGCTGTCACTCAGACACTCATTTCTAGTGACAGAAACTAAAGGAGTATATGTCATAAAAGCTTCGGACCATGAAGGTTCAGCCTCCAATTTGACCGGTAACACTGCCTCTCCCCTCCAGTCTGCTGCAGCACCACACTTCACTCCAGTGTTTGTATGGGACAGCTCTGAATCCAGTGTCTTTATCACTGTAGCCTCTACATCAGTAACTTTACTACTGCTGGACTCAGCAGACAGACAGACACTGGAATCCACAGCGTGTTTGTCTTCTTCTTTGGTCAAGCCTGTCATTTCTCTGTTTGGACCACCACCTCTGTAGATCTGCTCTGCTGGATGAGAGAACCAACACTGAGTACTAGCCTCCTCCTCTCCTTCTTTCTGCTGCTCAGTTTCAGGTCTGGCAACATCCCGGTTTTCATACGGACCTGAGACACTGACTCTGGGGAGTTCTGCTTCCATTCTCAGAGGGCGGTCGCTCTCAGCAGCAGGAGAGAGAGACTGAGGTCCGACTAAAGAAAGGACGGAGAGAAAAAGACAAGATTATATCAATCTTCCATCATAATCGGCATCAGTTCACGCAGCTATACCTTCATACCACAACCTTAATCTAAAAATGTGAGACAATACACACAGTGAGTTTTGAATGCTGATTATTATATTATGTAGACTCAAATTATTGAAATGTAGTGTGTATTAAATGTTTGGTCAAAAACTGTTAAGTATCTTTAAGTCTTTCACACATACTGCTGATGTTAGGAGCTGCATGATGGTCTTCCAGCAAACTGCACCCTGTCAGCTCTTCCTCCAGCTTTTCCTTCTTTATCACAGCCACCTCTGGCTCCATCAGCTGCTCCGTAACAACCACCGGCTGGCAGAGAGAAAACATGTATGGGAAGACATTACTGCTGCGGCACTAAACATCTAATCACTTTATTTATCAGCAGCCATGCACATGCATACGTTGTTCATTGTCCCTTTAACACAACCTTTACTTTAACTAGTTATATATTAGCTAGCAAGTTTTAATTTCTCACCTCTATTGTACATGGACATTGACAGTAGACATAAGTAAGACAAGCTGACAGCAGCACTAACCTGTGTCTGCTGAGGGTCAGTATTCTCCAGCATGATGGACTTGACTTTTCTTTTGGTAATGGCAGAGCCGTCTGCTCAAAACAAATCAGAGGAGTTTGTTACAATTTGTTCACTTTTACACTTTCACGTTACATCTCCTCTTTGCCATGTGCCTGGTGATTAAACTTTAAGTGTCTGCAATGGTATTGTTTTAGTTTTTCTAATTGTAAATCAAAGCTGAAGTCCAGAACTTTTGTTGTTAAAATATCCAATTTCCGTCTCCTGCATGATGGAGTGTTGTTGGGCGTTAAAGTTTACATGTCCAGCTGTTCAGTCTCAGTAATTTTCTTATAACAAAATATATGTCACCATACACACTACTTTATTGTGTCATTGCATCACCTCTTACAATAACATTGATGTTACCAGCCCATGCAGCTGGATACTGTATTTACATTAACTATTGTCGCCCAACAAGTCACAACACCGACTGCTCTGCCTCCTTTATATTAATTCAAACATTATTCTTATCAGATTTATGGATTTTTGTATTATATTTACATTAAGTATGAGAAGAAACTAGTTTCCATCTTTAAATGTATATTATATTAAGTAAAGCATACGGTTCTGACTTCTGATTTACCAAACCAAGAAGTGGTTAAATACCTTATTTTGAGTGTCTACATCAGGGAGCTGTAAGTGAGGGGAGATGCTCAGGCTGCAGGAGGTATTTCTACTGTAGCATAACAAGATCCTGTTATAATGACATTTTTCTTTTATTACAACATATCAATTTATTTCATTTTAATAATACATTGACACTACATCTACACTCACTTGAACAAGTAGTGGTATGTGGTTCAGGACAAAACACTTTAATAATAGAAAAAAAGAAACGAAATAACAAAAACTAGTCAATGTCTGCAGATAACACTGAGCTCACTATGTGCACACTGACACACTTTCATTTCAGTAAATTACTGTCAAATTCATCAAACAGAACATGGTAAATAGTAACCCTGAAACATATTAAAACACAAATTAGCCTACATTTTAAGGTCAAAACATCACCTCATTTGCATTTTTAAGAATTGAAAATTGTGGATAACCTTGTTTGTTAGCTTTTCCAATGATCAGAAAACCATACTGTTGTATAACATATTGTATCTTTTTTAAGGAGGATAAATGTGTCTTAAGTTGACTGGTAAGCAAATAAGGGTCATTAATATTTTGAACTTAATAATTTCACAGCCTGCAGTTGGATATTACCTTTTTGCACACATCTGTATTGTTAATTTGTAATAAAGTTTTGCAGTTGTGAAATTATTTTGTTCATGTGTGGAAAAAGTTATTATTTGCACGTTTCTAGCTGTAGAATAATTGTGTGCATGTGTGAAAACGTCTTGTGCACAGAGATATAATTTGCACATGTGTAAAAACATATCAAAGCAGGCATTATTATTATAAGGAGAAATGTGCACCATCATGTCGAGGCAGAAGTGGTATTTCTGCAGTAAGACTCTTTAGAATATTATGCTGTTAAAATGTCTAATGAGTGGAGCTTGGTGTCTAGTCCTCCACACAGGACACGACGCTGGGTTAGTTTCGGATGGAGCACGCTCACCTTTCCTGCTACAGATCAGCAGCAGATGCGGGGGGGTTGGCTCTCTGTGGTACTGCTCTCCTGAACGGATCTCCATCAGCCGCAGTCTGCTCTTCAGGGCCAGGTTCTCCCTCTGGTTCCGGGATACTTCCAGCCTCAGGGTGGCAAACCCGTCGTCCACGAGCTGACAGATCTGAGCCACCGCCGCGTTAGCTAACACCTCCATGATGGAAGCCAGCTGAGTGTGGACATCCACACAACTCGCCATCCAGCCCGGACGGTGCGGGACGTTTCTCCAGCGAAACTACTACGCTGTTGTTTGCTGAAATTTATGTCAGCCTCATATGGTCACACATGAGACATGTGAGAGGAGACAATATTAGTAATTCTCTGCCTTGACTGCCGGTATAAAAAAACGTTTTTTATCAATGACAATTTGATTTATATGTATTTCTTCTTCTGGTGAATTTTGCAGTAGACTAGAGGAAGCAAACCCGTATTGCTGCCCTCCACAGGTCCTTTGTAAAACTCCACTGATAGTTAAATCCTGAAGTAGTCATTATAGCTTTTATTGATTTACAACCTTCTGCTGTGATTAGAATATTGTAATAATCAGTGTAGATCTGTTTATGATGATCACTGACTAACCTGCATCTTTTTTCTTGAAGCAATCTAATATGGAAATCAGATTTTGGCAAAAGCCATGGCAGAACAGGTGACCACCAGCATACTGCCAGGCCCCAAGACAAATCTTCCACTCCGATCTCTTCCCATGCTCTTTCACCCAGAGAATTAATTAGACGATGATGGTGCAATTCACATTCATACTTTTATTATTACGCTTCTGTGACTGGCATGACATGTCATTGAGTGGTAGGATACACAGGCACTCCAAAAATAGACACAAACAAATAAAAGGTACCGATAAAAACAAAAAGGCTAATACAGCCTAAGGAGAGGTTTACCCCTTGTAAGATAGGTGCCGAATATATCTATATTAAAATATATATAATTATGGTCAGAACAACATATGGATGGGGTATTTGATATTGCAACAGAAAATGGGTGTCACTTACATAGAATGGGCTTAAATAACCTATGAGTTATTCAACAGTTATTGTTGTTTTACATTACCTGATTTGGGTTACTTCAATTGATTTCTTAAACAGGATTAATTAGGTTAATCACCTTGTTAATTACATATACAAATTTGCTTGCTGAAGTACTGATGTACAGTAGTACTTGTTTTAAACTTAATCAGAGTACATAATTGTTGGTACTCATAGTCACCTCATTATAAGCATTATATCAACATTTTTGTTCTCAAGAAAGGAGACAACTCTTAAGCCTTAGGAGTTGTCTCCTTTCTTGAAAACAAAAATGTTCTCCCCTTTTGAGTTACCACATACCTCCTCTTCACACACAGTTTCAATCGCCTAACACCACTGTAAGTGCAACTGGGCGGTAAGAAACAGAGAAAAGAAGATATTCACTACATAGAGCAGGTTGTACTAATTGGAAGATCAGCGGTTAGATTTACCTTTCACGTGGCAGGTTGCCACTGATAAAGTTTACGTCAGGATCATGAATCGTGACAGCGCCTGCTGCCCTGGTCCTGCTGGACACCGGGAAGCCTTTTTGACATTTTCCTGGATTCATCCAAACTTTCTCTTTTTTCAACACAACATAATTTCTGTCAAATGTTGTATTTGTACTATGTTGTTTATCCTGTAAACACGACATCTATTGCACGTCTGTCCGTCCTGGGAGAGGGATCCCTCCTCAGTTGCTCTCCCTGAGGTTTCTTCCATTTTTCCCCCTTTAATTTTGGGGTTTCTTTTAGGAAGTTTTTCCTTGCCGGTTGTTACAGCAAAGCTCATAACTTCCCTACCTCTGTTTGTGGTACTAAATTAAGGCAACTTTTGGGCCAGCTCTCTCTATTTGCTTTCTTTATAACCCTCCTGACCTTTGACCTGAGTTTCTTATATTCAATTGCATGGCTTTCCAAGGAACTGTTCCTCAACCGCCTGAATGCTTTATACCAGGGGACTTCAACGTTTTTCAGGCCAAGGACCCCCAAACTGGTGTAGCGTGGAGCAGGGACCCCCTACTGTATATATTGTATAGAAGAGGCTGAAAGAGGTGGGGCTAGGGGGTTATGCTTGAACAATTAACCCTAACCCTTTTCTTTTAGTTCACCCCTCTCCGTTCCTCCGCTCTGTCTCTGACTGTAGATGTGTGTGTCGGGAGTGAAGTCCCGCCCTTCGCGAAACACAGTGGAGGAGGGAATGTGAATGCGCAAGGCTCTCCTGCTAGCTAACGCTAGCTCTGTGCCACCGTTAACCCACTGGACAATGGATCATTATACTCCGTCTCCGATCTCCACAGCCTCAACCACCACCCGCCTCCAGACTGCATCAACACTTTCATAGAAACTGGAATATTCCGCAGAACCCATCCACCATACAGAGGCCGTTTCTTCACTTAAAACTTCACATCCCCAAACTCCATCCCGTCACTGTGTTCATTCAGTCGCATCACCACTTCCGCATTACGTCACCACAACAAACAGCACGTGAATTTGTCCAATCTCCGTCTCCTCCCTCAGTCCTCCCAACCAATCACAAAATAGCGTTATCTGAAACTGGCCCTGCTCTTCACAAAAGTTAAAATTACTTACTTGAACAATGAGCAGCAGCATTTATTAAAATATCTAAAACATATTTTAAACAGCAAAAAAAAAAAAAGTTCCTGAGGATGGATTGCAACGAGACCCATTAAAAGAGTCTTTGTGCGTTTGCAAAAAAAACTCTTAATATTTGTGATGGGTGGACTTGCTCAACAATAAAACCCTCATTTTAAATTAATTCATCACCGACCATAACCTGGACTTCCTCTGTCTCACTGAAACCTGGCACAAACCCATGGACTATTTTTCACTCAATCAGACCACACCCACCGGATTCACATACATCGATAAACCTCGTCTTGAAGGGCGGGGAGGAGTTGTTGCTGCAGTCTATAGAAAGGACATTAAAATAACCACCATTTCCACTCCTGCCGCTCCTTCATTTGAACACCTCGCTCTTGAACTCTCTGGTTTCACTCCCCGTCCCCCAAGCCAAACCCCTCCTTTGTATCCGATCTCTCGGACTTTCTGACCCAGCTTTGTGCAATTTCACCCTCTGTTCTCCTCCTGGGGGATTTCAATATCCACGTCGACGACAACTGCAAACCTGCCATAGACTTCCTGGAACTGCTCTATTGCTTCAACTTCACCCAACACATCAACTTCCCCACCCACAGCCACGGTCACATCCTGGATCTAGTCTGCTCAACTGGTCTGACAATTCACCAACATTCCAGCCTCAACCTCAACATCTCCGATCATCTGGCAATCACCATGGACATGGACATCCCAATCCCCAACGAAAAATGTAAAATAAGCTTCACAAATATCAAATCTCTCTCTCCGATGCCATTTCCAGTAAACTGTCCACCTCCCCTTCCCTGCTGTCTGATAATCCCACAGAACTGGTTCATTGTTATAACAACACACTCTCCCTCTGTCTTGATCAACTGGCTCCCATCAAAACCAAAACTGTCACATTCACCCACTCAGCTCCCTGGTATACTCCTGAACTCCACACAATGAAATTCCGAAAACGGCAACTTGAAAGACTCTGCAAGAAAACCTCACCATTCTCATCCTCTTCGACCTTACTGCAGCTTTTGACACCATTCACAACACCATCCTGCTCTCCCATCTCGAAACCTCCCTAAACATCACCGGCACTGCTCTCTCCTGGTTAAAGTCATACCTCACAAACCGGCAACAGTTCATCAATATCAACAACTGCACCTCCTCCTCCTCCATTTCAACAAAATCCATCACCACTGCAACCCTCTCCACTCTGACCAACTGTCTCACTGAAATAAAATCCTGGATGCAAAACAATTTTCTAAAACTCAACTGTGATAGATTTGACATGCTCATTATCAGTCCCAAATCCCTCAGCAAAAAACAACAATAACTTCTCACTTACCATTGATAACTCCACTCTGTCTCCCTCCCCAAACATTCAAACCTTGGAGTAATTTTCGACAGCAACTTCACCTTCACGAACCACATTAATCAGATCACCAGATCTGCCTTTTTTCATCTAAAAAATATAGCTTGTCTCCGCCCATCACTTTCCTTCCCTGCTGCCGAATCCCTCATCCACGCCTTCATCTCATCCAGACTCGATTACTGCAACAACCTCCTCTACAGCACACCATCCAAACTCATCAAAAAACTTCAACACATCCAAAACTATGCTGCCCGTCTCCTCACCCACACCCGCTCCCGTGACCACATTACTCCCGTCCTGCAGAACCTCCGCTGGCTCCCAGTCTCCCAACGCATCCATTTTAAAATCTTCCTCCTCATCTACAAAGCCCTTCACAACCAGGCCCCGTCCTACCTCACCGACCTGCTCCATCACCAGTCCCTCTCGCACCCTCCGTTCCTCCGACACCAACCTCCTGTCCCAGCCACAAAGGACCAAGCTCCGGACCTGGGGTGACACAGCCTTCTCCATCGCCGCCCCCTCCCTCTGGAACTCACTCCCCAAACACATCCGTGATTGACTGTACCGATCTCACCATGTTCAAATCTCAAATCAAAACTCACCTCTTCATATCTGCTTTCAATGTGTAATTACTTTCATGTATTTTTATATTTTAAATGTTGATGTCCTGTTTTTCTTAACGTCATTTCAAATGTTATATGTACATGTAAAGCGTCTTTGAGTACCTTTTAAAAGCGCTTGATAAATAAAATGTATTATTATATATATATATATATTTTTTTTTTATTGCTTTATCTACAAACTATTTTGCGACCCTACTGACCTCGTTGAAGACCTATGCAGGGGTTACTAACAGAAGAACAGTAGAAAGGATCACGTACATTACATTACAAATTCAGAGATCCTTTTAATGACCGGATGCTATCCAAGACTTCCCAAACATTTTCCAAAGTGAATCCAAAGACAAACTGAGTGACATGGATGAGTACTTCTCAACAGCACTGACATCAGACCTGAAATGGCACTAAAAGTAAAATGTTTACGTTCATGATGACCAAATGCTGCTGAAATGAAGAACAGACACATCTCATCTATCCACACGAATATAAACAGTTTCATGTCATAAAATAGTTGTGGACGGTTGTGCTGATTGCATCATATTGTTCATGTTCATTTGTCCCTTTGTGTATATACAGGGGGGTTTACAAAGCCCTGTGGAACTTGCTCTATTTGGCGGTGTGCAGAGCCTGGTGCCTGATGAGATTGCTGAGGAAGGAGAAGTTCTTGCCACACTTGGAGCAGAGGAACCTCTTCTCCCCGGTGTGGACACTCTGATGGACCTTCAAGTTGGTGGAGGTGGAGAACTGCTTCCCACAATGGGGGCAGGGGAACGGTCTCTCCCCCGTGTGGACCATCTGGTGGCGCTTGAGGCTGCAGACCTGGGCGAAGCTCTTCCCGCACTGGACGCACCGGAATGGCTTTTCGCCGGTATGGACGCGCTCATGGATACGCAGCTGGCACTGGTGGGCATAGCGCCGTACACAGAAGGTGCAGGCATAGGGGAGGCTGGGCAGCTGGGACTGAGCGGTTCCAGACTCCTGGTTCTGATTGCTGGATTCTTGATAAAGGTGGTTTTGACTGGAGAAGTGAGCGTTGTCCATCGGCTGGATTCCAGACCATGAATGCTGGCTTTGCTGTTGCTGGGCATCCACTGCCCCTATGCCAACCAGGGGGTTGTTAAAAGTATAAAGGTTGTAGGCTGCATTACCTTCAAACTTCACGTCACTCGATGGCTCATTGATCTGAATACACAGCAGCGGCTGATACTGCGACCTCACACTGGTGTTGTCCTGACCTATGACAGGTGTCACATCTTCAGCTGCGTCGTCCGCACCTCGTCCAGACAACAACGTCCTACCGCAGCTGTCCTCTGCTGCGCGGGGAGGTGAGTTCAACACAATGACATCAAGCTTAGTTACAGAGCTTGCCTGGTCCATGTCGCACTGAGGCCTTTTAGAAACAGTGGGGAAACTAGAGACAAGGTTTGTCCTTACATGGCTAAATGATGAGTTTTCTGCTACAGTTTCTGCCGTGCACGTGGAACAAGATGGCCACTCTCTACCTTCAGTCTCACTGCTCTCCTGCAATCCCAGCAGCATTTGGGAAGGACTGCGGTTCTCTGGGGAAACACCTGATGAGCCCACAGCAAAGAAAACAGAGGGTGAAGTAAACAACAACAGTTCTTCTTACTTATATTGGCTCAAGTAGAAGTAAGAGTACTCATAAAAATAACTACTTGTGTAAGAGTAAAAAAATATCTTGTATTGAGTAACTTCAAAACAAGAAAATAACGTACTGTTGGACAATCCCTGTTGTGCGTGAGCTCAGCTGAATATACAAATGATTTATAGCTAAATGTATCAATATAACTAAAAGTAGGGAGACGGGAGTAGCCCAATGTAACGGAATAGAAGGACATACATTTGATCGCAAATGTACTTAAGAGTAAAGAAGTACATACATGTAACGTAGTAAATGTAAAGCTTACTTCCCACCACTGGGTGCACATCACTTTAATAAATGTTGTGAAAAAGTACAATATTTGTCTCCAACATATAGTGGAGAGAAAGTATAAAGTAGCATAAAATAGAATTACCTACGTAAAGAACAAGTACCACAAAATTGTACTTAAATACGGTACTTGAGTAAATGTACCTACTTTTAGTTACTTTCCACCACTTGTGTCTTGGAGCTTCATTGTTGTCCAAAAACTATTGAAACACAAACGATCCACTTGTTTGCACTGGGTAACCTGTTCCACCATGAACACACACACTGCTGCCCCAAACACTCACTAGAGCACCACATGTGGATTAATCCGCCACTGAAAATAGTCCTCAAACAAATACTCAATCTCCTCCAGTTTGATAAAAACTAGTGACCGGCTGTTTTAGGAAATGACTGAGCTGTTTTTATTTATTTAATGAAACTATATATATTATAGTCTTCAGTAGAAACCAATGAGCCACCGTCAAAAATTCAGAAATTATTGAGGAACAGATCTTTGGTTTTGGAGTGTTTTATTGGTATTTATTGACTCTTATTTATTTGTATGTCTGTATTTATGTTTAATCTATGGTTTTATCATTAGCATTATGTTTTGTCATCTTTTTTAAATACATCAGTTATTGCCGTTTGAAGTTGGTGTAGGTTGAAAGGATTGAATGGTATTTCCACCACAGGAGACGATGTGACAGAAAAACAGACTGATACCTTGCACTTCATGCATCTCTTCCTCCCTGTGCTGAGCGCTGCTCGTGCTTTTCAGACATCTCTGGCCCTGGAAAGAGGAGGCAGGCATTTAGCTGACACACAGAACTCAAGACGCTCTGACACAGTAATACTCATTATTTCAGATAGGAGTCATTGGGTTGATGTGTTACATATATGTTGTATGTGATAGATATAACAACATAATTTTATGGAGATTTGTTATTTACTTTGTGTACATTTTCTTTTCAACTGTAGGACAGAACTGCTGCTTCCACTGTGACGAGAACAGGAAATAATACAGGAAATGACATCATACAATCAAAATATGATTTATTGGCATATTTACACTACACCGTATGTATGAGTACAAATGCATGTAAAAATGTCCCTGTTCTTTGGTGAGCTCATAGCTCTGGATAAATGATACATTTAAATGCTTAAACATGCAGTCACATCTGATGACAGAAGGTCTCCACAGAGCTCAATGCTTTCCTGCTTCAACAACATGAGGAGATCTTCAGAATACAAACTGCTCACGTGCAGTATCCACATACTGCATTCTTGTAGTAAACCGTAACATCACAACTGTAAACATACTTGGTTTATATGAGGAATGGAGAAACAGGAATTATTAATAGAAAACTAAACATGTGATGATATGATGAGAAACTCATCTGTCTTATTCAAATCATTATTAATTACGTGGAAGATAGAATGAAAAAGAAGCCAAACAGTTGGCATGAACTAAAGTTGAAAATACTGCGAGGGGGAAACATTCTCTCAGATCTGACACGAGAAGAAGTTATTCACAGCTTAAAATGAGCTCAATCACATTTTTCATGGTCTGATTTATTTTATTTTATTATTGTCACTGAGTGACACATTGGTGGCCATTGTGACTTATATATACACACACACACACACACACACACACACACACACACACACACACACATATATATATACACATATATATATATATATACACACACACATATATACATATATATATATATATATATATATATATATATATATATATATACACACACACACACACACACACACACACACACACACACATATATATATATATATATATATATATATATATATATATATATATATATATATATATATACACACACACACACATACATATATATACATATACATATACATATATACACATATATATATATATATATGCATTTGTGTCAACTGAAATGATATAAATATTCATACATGTCATACTCCCTGATACTGCTCAATAAACTGAACTATTAGGGTTGGGGTTATAATCCTTCAGATTTTTATTATTATGTCAGACATTTTAAAAACCATTTATCAGTCATTTTCTATATTGTAGTTTTCCGTAGAGACGAATGAAGGTTTGGATGATGAAACAAACTGGAGAAGCATTCAGATGGGTCAAAGGACACAGGTGCTGTGCTGGTTTTGCTACATCATATTTGATTTGGATTACTGCATTTTATTTTAGTCTTCTCTGAATTTCTTCCATCTCTTTCTATTTCTAAAGATGGAGTGCTAAAAAATAACCCTCAGGGTCAAAAAGTGAAACAGTTAGTATTGTGTTAAAAAGCCTCGTCTCATACTCTTCTTCAAAACTTTGGTGCAGCAGTGTTGTGGGGGGTCTGGTCTTTGTGTTCAGTGCTGGATCTTCTGGTGCCTTTTCAGGTTGCTGGGATGGGAGAAGCGTCGGTTGCAGATGGAGCAGCTGAAGGGCCTCTCTCCAGTGTGCACATTGCAGTGGATGTCCAACTGGCTCTGGCACACAAACCTCTTGCCGCACAACAGGCAGGTGTAGGGCTTCTCCCTGGTGTGCCTGGCCATGTGTTTCTGCAGGTCGGACTCTAGGAAGAAGCGCTTGGTGCAGATGGTGCAGCCATATGGCCGCTCCATGGTGACTGCGTGGTAGAAAGCCAGGTGGAAGCTGCTGGAGAAGGGCTTGTAGTGGCTGTGGTTGTGGTGGCTTGCAGGGCGATGCAGAGCCACGGAGGAGTTGATACTGGAGGAAGTTCCACCACTAGATGTTCCTGGAATGTCATCGCAAGGTAGAACAGACCATTTCTGCAGAGATGACTTCACCGGCACTGACCCGTGTCCTGCTGATTCCAGCCCAGCACACTGAATCCTGAGTGATGTTGTTTTTTCCTGTGTGTCTCTCCCTCGGCCTGCTTCTCTCTTTGTGTGGTCTACATCTGACAACTCCCACTCCTCTCCCTCTGTGTCTGACGTCGCCTCTCCATCAATGACTATCACCTCTGACAGGGAGGACTTGGAGTTGTCTAACGCAGCCTCATTATCCTTCCCGCTGTCCAATACTTCATCACAAGAAGCTGGCACGGCGACCCTGCTTGGCGCCATGCCAGCATGTGCGTTCAGCGGCTCACAGTCCCCTGCTCTGACATCACTTCCTGTTAACTCCAGCTGGGAACTGTGGGTGGCGTCACTGCTGCTGCTGTCAGTTTCAGCTGTCCTGCCGACAACAAAGGTGACGATGTCAGATCCACTGACCTCCTTTTCGCTATGGCATCTGGCGGTGTGTGCGTCTCCTCTGCTGCTGGTGCAGACCTCTGCTGCCGCCTCGTGGTTGGGGGTTCCGGTCTCCATTGTTCCCTCCACTTTCACGATTAGCAGTCCCGCCTCCTCCTCAGGTTCTGCTGACTGAGAGGACAAACAGATTAAATACAACTAATGTGTGTACAAATAGTTCCTGAAGTAAAGTTAACAATAATGAAGCTGCTGTCTATAGTGTTGTACTAAATCATAAACAATGATAAAAGACGGGACGGGTGTTCTGGTCTTAGTCAACAAAGATGTCTTTATTCATTTCTTATTTCCAAGAAAATTATAAACACATCTGTGGTACAGAAGATATAACACAAGATTTAAAGTGGTTTTACAGCTCAACTAATTTTAGTCAACTAAGAATTTCTTTAATTGAGAATGACCAAGAATGTACACAATCAAGTCAGGGACTCTTCAAACACTATTTCCTGTATTTACATACATATACATATACTATTCATTCATTCATTCATATCTATCTAGCAAACAACATGTAGTGGAGAAATTATTGTTTTCCATATGGAACTACATGTCTAAGTGCCTTTGGGCAAGATACTGAACCCCAAACTGCTCCTGGTGGCTGTGTGCTGTGTGAGTGTATATGTATATACAGTAAGACACTGTGGGAGCTTTGTACCTTATTTCTGATGTATTCTGCACATGGAGTATGTATACTTGACTAATGTTTATTTTGTTTATTTATTGTACTAAAGAAGCGAAGAGAGCTTGTGGAAAGTGGCAGGCTCCCTGTTCACACAGCTGATCTCCCAGCTGATACTACGGGAAGGAAGGGTGAAGGTGACATCTTCAAATATCTTGTTTTGTCCAAACCCCTAAGAGATTCTTAAAGGATGTGTGAATGGTTGAAACATTCTTTTATTTTACTTAGTTGATTAATCCACTATGAATATTTGTGTGACTATGGACTGCTGTGACAGCAGTCAGATGCCTGCAGTTTCACTGTGTACACTACATTACACATTGAAATTATTTGGTAACCGTCTCATATGTCTGCGTAAGAACATTTATAATTGCAAAAACTAAAAAGGCCTATATGAAGATGTGTGCACTGTGGAATAGCTACCTCAGATTTGGTGGTGGTGACAACCTCCTGATCAGGATCCTGGTCCAGGTTGATAGGCTGGATCTTCTTCACAGACTGAGTCCCTGGGTCTCGGTTCAGAAACCTGGTCCTGCCTTGCAGAGTGGGGCCTGCTGGAGAATTAGAAAGACAATAATTGGCCACTAATTACCACTAAACTTAAATTTAACATTCACTGTAAAAAGAACATATGAAATTGTCACCTAGCCTGTGAACATGTAGCATTTCTATTGAGACAGTATCTTTGTACAGAGTTAAAAACAACAAAGCAGCACAGCTTATGGGTGAGCTGGGCTGCAGAATTCTGCAGTTTAACACTTAAAGGCTGGGTTCACATTAAATCAGGCGGTCCAGCGATTAGCTGCAGGGTTGTGCTGCGGTGTGGGTCACTAGATGGCCCATTACCTGTGATGTTGTGTTGTGAACTTTAGTCCCTTAATGTAGCACAAGTAGACTGTATATTTCACAAGTATTGTCTTCCGTCATGGTGCTTTTATGATTTTTTAAAATGCTTTTATGAAGACAACTTCATTAATTTCCCAGCAGCGAGACAAGAAAAGACAGAGGGACTGAGCCTTGTGCTGGAGCTTGTTGCAGCAAATTCCCCAGCTGTTACACGGTTAGCGGTTAGGTGCTCGTTTTTGTCTTTTTTAGACTTACTTTCTTGTACCAATTTGGTTTGAGAGGCAGGGATGGTAACTGTACCCAGTGAACATTTTTCCAGTGAAAACCTTTATAAAATTTCATCCTCTACATTGTGAAAATAATATAATCTAACCGAGAAACCCCTTCCAAAGTTCTCAGTTGAAAGTCAGAATTGCAACCGTTGAAATATGGTCTAAATGTTAACCTGTAATCAACGTCTTCAAATAGTCGGTGAAAATACTTTCACTTTAGAACCTTTTTTAAAGCCTTAAAAATGCCCACTGTTAAATTAAACTGTAAAACTAGTAGTAACTAACCAGAAGCACATCACATTACATACTTAGTCATACTAATGCAACAGTACAATATGTGTATTTATTAAGCCACAATTTAAATATAACATCAACAATGTTCTTTAAAGACAATTATAATGAAATATAACAAATAGATAAATTGTTACAAGGAAAAATAAATAACAAAATAAGAATTGAAATAAGACTGTCCAAACATTAACACAATCTCCCTTCCTTTCTTCAAATACCAAAGCCATATTCTATACGGTCAGCCATGTGGTGGACCCCTTAAATAAAACAAGTAAAATATTATCATCAGTGAGGAAAGCGTGAATGTCCACCATGTTTGTATGCTGCTGTATACCAAACCACAATGTTTTGGCTCTCTTGTTTGCACATCATAATGTTACTTTGTTGTATTCACTCACTCTCCATCCAAACTATAAGGTTATGTAGCCCCCTGGCTTTATTGTGTTTTATATGTGAAATAGCCTAAAAATGTAATTGTATAGGCTACAGCGACAGCCTATAAAGCCAGTCTCATGAGCAAGCCAACACACACACAGGTGTGCTAAGTAAAATAGTCTGGCAGCATGTTTATGTTCTCTGTTGGTCCACGCCGCAGCATGCCACAAGCTAATATGCTATAAGCTAGCATGCTAACTAGTGATGCAAATTTCTAGTTAGTTTTTTTTAAATACAGTAGTACAAGTATTTACAAAGTATATAGTTTGCGCAAAGCCTCGCTCCACAAGTGGGTATGGAGTAGGGTCTCTTAGTTGCTTATGTTCTGAGTAGTCGAAGTTGTCCAGCAGCCTGAGCCCAAGTTCTTGTGCATGCACGTTACAGCAGTTAGCCCAATTACTTATTTTATATTGATGTAAAGAACTGCTCCCATTACAATGTCTTGGAAGCTTCTTGTTGGCAGCACACAGCCTATGTAGTTAAATATTTATGACATTTTATATGAAACCTTAAATGCGTTGAAATTACGTCTTCACACACAGTAGACCACATTTCGCCGACCAGTGCAATATGACTTTGGAGACACTAATCAATATGGTCTCTCTTTCAACCTAAAACTGAACATGAAAATGATTGAACAAATGAGCGTTTTGTGACACATTGATGTTGTAACCACATTTTAGCTGGTTGAACAGAGGTCTGAGAAGTTCAGACCGCATATCACCCAGTTTTCAAACAGAACGTTGAAATCGCGATTGATGTGTAAAACAGGCTATGCCACTGCTGAATCTCGTTTTATTCCAACTTTAACTCCATTGCCTAGTTTGACAGCTTGGTCAAAGTTCTGTGAGCCAGCCACGTAGTGCGAGATAGACTCATTTGCATAAAGTTGACATTTGTTAACTGTATGCAAATATAGATACAGACCCCCTCCAAGTAGCAGCAACACTCCCAGCATGCACTGCGCGACTGTTTTCCTGCTCGTCATAGGAAATGAATATAAAGTGTTGAGCCGGACCTGGTGGTCATGTACCGTCACTCTTGTTATGGCAGGTTAACAGAGTATAAAAATGATCTTCTATGGAAATATATACACATGTTAAACTCTCTCTGCGCTGCTAGAAGTGGAACTGGTCTGATTTTCTTTTCAGAGTTTATATAAACTTAATTAGTTTCTTTGTAAAGTACAATCAACAAAAACAAAAGAGGAAAAGTGATATGTTTACATTGCACAGTCATTTAATCCATTGTTGATATAAAAATGCTGAGTTGCACAGGCTGTGCTCCCCTTAGCAGCAGTTGAACATGGTGAGAACAATGAGAGTGTTTCTATCCCAGTTGAGTCTTATCCTGTTCTTGATCACATTTGGATGATGGTTATTCATATCCCTGTATACATGAATCTAAGTTCTGATCATCTGTGTGCAGTTGTGTCATTCCTCACCCTCACAGCCATTATGTTCTGTACAAACAAACAACCAGGATAATCCAAGCCCTGATCATAACCTGGAATGTAGACTCTACAGCAGGGGTGTCAAACTCTTATAAAGTTCCTGTCTGTGTTACGGTGCTTATTACATGTTCCATCTCCAGAGCTTTACAACACAGCACTTCCTGGTGTATGATGCAGTGATACACCATCAGCTGTATCTTCTCCTGCATCCTGACCACTAATCCGCTCTTTTTACAGCGCATCGCAGGCGTCCCATCAGTTTGTCCCGGGGCAGTTTAATTTCTCACACATTAATGAATTTTCCTGTGGTTGTGCCATGCATTGATTTAATTACCAAAACCGGCGGGCCAGTTATGATAGACATATGATATTTTCTCGCGGGCCGGATATAATTACCTTGAGTTTGACAGCCGTGCTCTACACCTACATGTACATGTAGACTCTACACCTACATGTAGACTCTACACCTACATGTAGACTCTACACCTACATGTAGACTCTACACCTACATGTCTACATGTAGACTCTACAGCTAGGTGAGGCTCAAAGGCACAACAGTGTCCAGTGGTCTACTGTTAAAGCAGGGAAGACATTGTTTAAAGTCAGGCGCTAACAAAGGCATCTACAGTAAGTTGCTTTACTTTACAAGCTGCCAGCCAAAACATATACAAGAGGGAACACATGTGTCTCTTTCTGTGACAGAACCTTTTTCTAATATCTCCTTCCACCAGATTTAATTATTATCACATATAATATAAATTATGTGGCTAATAAACAGAACACACTGTGAACAATCATGCTGGATTCTGCATTATGAACACATTTTGGTTAAAGTTACTTACCCCCCAGTGAGTCCCTGTTCTGCCGGTTGAGGAGGCGGACGCTGGCGAAGCGGCTGCCCATGAAGCCGTCCGCTCCCTTCACTCTGTCCGCTCGGTATCTGGCGATCTGCAACTCCATCAGTTTGATTTTCCTGCGCAGAAACTCGTTGTCTTTCTGGCTCCGGGACATTTGCAGATGTACCACCGTGTATCCGTCGTCCACAACTTTACAAATTTCCGCGACGGCCGCGTTAGCCAGCACCTCCATAATGGAAGCAATCTGAGAATGGAAGTCCATGGCAGTCGACATTGTCACGGCGAGTTTGAAACACTCGGCCTGTTTGATAAAATAAACTGACTTTTTTCCTTACAAAGACACGGATAGTTCTAAAATGTGCAGTGCTATCTGAAATGCATAACTAGGTGGTTTTATTTTCTCAAAACATAGGAAAATATAGTGCACATCCAGGTTGCGTGCTGAGTGTTGTTGATATGATGGCTGCACAATAGCACTAATTTACACGGTATTTTTCCAGGAACTACACTACGACAGCGCCCCCTGAGTTCGGGAGCGGAACTGCCTTACAGTACAATACATACTGTACATACTGTAGGTATATTTACTGGTGTAACTTAGTGTAGTGGCAGATAATACGAAACTTTATGTATGTGGGTAAAATGGGTCACAGGCAGCTCCAACAAAATGAAAACAAGGTAACACAAAAAGTCAAATGAAGTGTGACTGAAGCAAATAAATACAGTGCTAACAGGAACATGTCAGCTATATATATATATATATATATATATATATATATATATATATATATATATATATATATATATATATATCACACATACTGTGATACGTCTCACCACATTGTGTACATACAGACAGAGACGCATCTTTGACTTTCATAGGAGTCATAAATGCTACAATGGAAACAAAGTCAAAGACGGGAAGAATACAAATAATAGTAAAAGCAGCAGCAAATCATCTGAACATTCATGAACTAACAAGGAAGGAGGTAAGCAAATACGTCAGTACTCAGGCAAGCCAAGACACATCCAGAGTGGGTTAACAATATTATGGTTCTTCTTTTACAATCGAATGCAAGAAGTTTAGTGGCAAACAGACAAGAGCTAAAAACACCATTGATCAGTTACCACAGGGGTCGGGAACCTATGGCTCGCGAGCCATATATGGCTCTTTCGATAACGCGATATGGCTCGCAGACAATTTTGAGCTGACATTTTTTAACTTAACAAGTAATAAATAATTATACTGTGCCATTTTAATGTAAAACATTTAGCAGCAGGATTTGTTTTTAGTTCTCCCCTCTCCTTTCCTCCGCTGTGTGTGTGTGTGTGTGTGTGTGTGTGTGTGTAGGGGGCGGAGCCCCGCCCGTCGTGAGACTGCGCAAAGCAAGCAGTAGACCGGGGGGCCAACATTAAAAACTGGGACTACGTCGAGGGCCAAACACGGTCCACATGTATTGAACAGGATACACATAAAGTGCAAAAAGATATGGAACATATTTAAGTCAACTGCAAACGGATTGCTGAGCAGTTCAATTAAAATATCTGAGCAGCAAAGTCGGCAAATGCTCTCAGTTGATCAGCAGAATGCTGTCGGGAACACAGTGGTGGAGATGTTTGTCAGTGTTTGGAAACACGTAGTGACCAAAGTTTCCTTGCTGCATCCGAGTCTCCCACAGGCAGCTCGGCTTGGAAAGCTCTCACTGCATCACACATGTCTGTGATCACACTGGCCCTGAAGCTGCAGGTTTAACAGTGAGATGCTTCGTTATGTCGCACAAACAGTCCCGCTCACATCGTCCCAGAGATCTGTGGTGTCTTTCCCTTTGCTTTCCAAAAACTTTCATTCCATTCACATATTTAGATACTTCCTCAAATGTCTTTCCCCGTGGTTGTGCCATGCATTGATTTAATTACCAAAACTGGCGGGCCAGTTATGACACACATATGACATTTTCTCGCGGGCCGGATATAATTGCCTTGAGTTTGACACCCGTGCAGTAAACACTGAAACGTGCACATAATGAGATAAATAACGTAAGCGTTTAGTTTATTTAATAAAAGAGCACCTGTTCAATGCAACACTGATACCTCTATTAGTACTAGGATACGTGTTATTCTTAAAAAATGCACGCATAAATTTGCATTCCAATTTATATATTTTTATATATGGCTCTCAAGGAAATACATAAAAAAAAATATTTGGCTTTTATGGCTCTCCCAGCCAAAAAGGTTCCCGACCCCTGAGTTACCAGGAAGTGGTTTGTGTTCATGAAAGTTGGCTGAAACCAAGTCAATTTAGAATCTCTAATTATGTTGTTGTTAGTTGTGATAGAGAGGAAGGGGTAGAGGATGCGCTACATTTATTAAGAAGGATATGCCATCTAGAGTTGTATAGGAAGAATAGCCTATATAGTAGTAGCAACATGGACAAATGAAGGACAGTTCAACTTTAACTTTATAAATGATTATAACCCGTGCATTTCTGGTATGGGGATTTTAATTCATATAGCACGGTACAGGGAGAAAAAAAGAAAGATACAAATGGGGAGGTAATAGAACAACTATTAGAGGATAGTAACTTGGTGTTTCCTAATGATCGGAGAGGGTCAAGGATAGACACACAGGCAACTGTTCAGCTCTAGATTTGACACTGTTATCAAGAGAGGTGGCAGGGATATGGGAGTGGGAATTATAGGAAGACTCAACAGGTGGTAGTGATTGGTTGTATCAGTAAAGCATAATGGGATTCATTTGACTATTTGTGTGAAATGGAAAGTAGGAAGACCATAAAAAGAAAGCAGGGAGGAAAGCAGGCCCATGGTGGACAGATGAATGCAGTACAGCCATTAAAGGAAGGAATATAACTTTAAAAGCATTAAAGAGAACACATTATTTAAGTATTCATTTTTTAATGAATTTCAAAGTTAAATATAAAAAGGCACAGCCACAAGTAAGGAAAGTTGTGAGAAAAGCAAAGAAACAAATATGAGGGAATTCTGTAACAAAATAGGTAGATCAACTCTTATAAGTAATGTATGGGGAATGATAAGAGTACCCTGGAGAGGAAACATATATATATATATATATATATATATATATATATATATATATATATATATATGTTTATAGACAGACAGATTGTTGCAGTTCTTTTTAAAATGTTTTTTTTATTTAAATGCAATGGGGGTAGAGTATGTATACAAATTGTGCATGGTTGTTGAAGAAAAAAAAAGCAGAGTGGAAAAAAGAAACTATGAGTCAGATGTTATTGCTTTTGGCAGGAAAGATTTCCTGTATCGGTTCTTGTGACAGCAGAGCTGAATCAGTGTGTTGGAGAAAGAGCCAGTCTGTCCAGTAGTAATGGATAACTATAATGAATAACAGTTTGTCCAGTCTCCTCCTCTCCACCACAAATCCAAAAGTGTCTGGTTTGCAGCCAATAAGGGAGCCAGCCTTCTTAATCAGCTGATTAGCTACAGTAAAGAACAGTGCCCTGGCCACAACAGACTGATAGAAGATTTCCAACATCTTGTTGCACACATTGGGAGGATCTCTGCTCCCTCAGGAAATAGCGTCAGCTCATCCCCTTCTTATATACAGCATCAGTATTGGTCTTTCAGATCATTTCTTCCAGCCCACTCCACAAAATCATCTACCAGCGCTTTGCACAGTTGTATTGAAAGTATGTGGTGTTGGATAAAGCAGAGACGTTCACTGAAATTCATATTTCTGAGAATCTAACAGAGGATGGAAGACAAGTGAGAGAAGAAATTAGAGAAGCATATCAAGAGTGCACAAGCTCTTACAATGCAAGAAATTAGGACAGCTATAACAAAAGCTGGACTAAAATCTCCAGGAAAGTATCAAATTTCTTATATATATTATATATTGTTTAACATTTAGAAGTACAGACAGAAATCAGAATCAGAAATCCTTAATTAGTCCCACGACGGGGAAATGTACGTTGTTACAGCAAAAGAACAAGAAAGTAAAGTGGCGAGTACACAATAATGAAATAGAATAAAATCCAGTAACAATAGTATAAGTACAGAGTCTTGATAAAAAGTTGTAAGTGTGAATATTGCACATGGCATTGATAATTGCACAGTGGTGGAATAGACTTTTCTTGGTGTGGTGGTCTACCAGGGGCCGGGGTGATTGTACAGTCTGACCGCTGCAGGAAGAAAGGACCTACGGTATCTCTCCGTGAGACACCACGGGTGAAGCAGTCTGTCACTGAAGGAGCTGCACAGTGTAGACAAAGTGTCCTGGAGGTGGTGGGACATGTTGTCCAATAGAGAGGACAGCTTGGCCGTCATTCTCCTGCCTCCCACCACCTCCACAGTGTCCAGAGGGCTCCCCAGGACAGAGGTGGCCTTCTTAACCAGTCTGTTCAGTCTCTTCCTGTCAGCAGCCGAGATGCTGCTGCCCCAGCAGACCATTCCATAAAAAATGGCTGATGCCGCCACAGAGTCAAAGTGCCCACTGCACTCCAAAAGAACTCAGTCTCCTCTGTCCCTTCTTAAACAGAGCAGCAGAGTTATCTGACCAGTCCAGTTTATTGTTCAGGTGAACGACCAGCTACTTGTAAGATTTTCCAATCTCAATGTCCGTACCCAGGACATTCACTGGTGTTGGGGGAGAATGATGACACCTCCTGAAGTCGACCACCAGCTGCGTTGAGCAAGAGGGCAAAGTCCTGTGTCAGCTCTCTGTACTCCTTGTCATCCCCATCAGAGATGAGGCCGACAATAGCAGAGTCATCAGAGAACTTCTGCTATAAATCAAGCTATGCAGTAATTATACCTATAATAAAACCAGGAAAGGACCCGACAAGTCTAACAAGCTACAGACCAATTACACTTGCTTCACATGTTGGGAATAATGGATCCAGTAATTTGTTTGGAGACAGAAATTAGGAAAACTCAAATGAATAAAGAATCCATTATGGCTGTGTTTTTTGATGTAGAGAAAGTGGGAGTATTGAATCTTAAGAAAATATTAAGTCTTGTTTGAAATGTTTAAATGTACTGGGTTAGTAAAGATAATTTAGTAATTGTTTTTGTGTTTTTTCCTCCTAGTCTAAATGGAAATAAAGAACTGGGGTCCACACTCCTGTATAGTAGATGGCAGTAATGCTTCTAAAACGCTAGTTGCAACTCGCCATTAAACAAAAAGAAGAAGACGACAAGGTCGGTGGCACGCGCGTGAGCTGTTAGCCGGCAGTGACCAAAGCAGAGCAGTCAGTTAGTTAAGCATTTTACAGGAGCAACGACAGAGCTCGTGCGTTAGTCCGGTTAATCACTAAAGCAAAGTTCGTCTCAGACATGACCAGAGGAAGCCGCAGCCGTCCCTCGGCTCCAGCCAGGTAAATACATTTGCTATAACTTGCACAACGGACTCAGTCTGTGGTGTTGGGATATTGCAGATGGTCTCATGTGTTCTATTTGAAGTGCAGGGAGAAGCACTAATTCAGACTTAAAAACCGATATGACATTGACATTATAGTCTGGATAGTTTATCTGTAGTCAGTCTAATAACTACATTACACACCGGACTGCAGAGCTACACGGTCTAATTATTGTTGCGTCATACGTCATGGAGACCATGTCAAGTCTAAACTTAAATTAGGTCTCGGCAAGGTCACTACTGTATGTAAATGATAAGGTTTCTTTCAGGTAAGTTAAGATAGAGCTGCTTAAGTTTGTTGAGCCGTCAAGTTTTCGTTTTTGATTGGAAAAGGAGTTGTGAAAGCTGGAAGCTTTCCTTGGGTTGTGATTGGGGTGTTTGGTGTAACAGAAATGTAACTCGCAACTCTTACTCAACACAAACGAATAGTTTCCCGTGTAATGTTGGCCTAAGTATCTTTCTGCTTTGTAGAGAGCAACACTGACTATATTGTATATAAATAAAGGCAACATATATAAAAAGTAACACATGGAAATGATTTGACAATACAGAATTGGACTTTGGAAGGTTTTATTTGAAGGCTATCACACCAGCTTGGTTTACACTCAGCTCTCTACTGTTACTGCAGCTTAAGACAATTAGTCAATTAATCATTTATTCTATCATAACTGATTGCAATGTGATTTTTTTTGGCTGAGGAATTTATCAACTAACTATCATCACAATTACCTGGTTCCTACTTCTCTAATATGAACATCCTATAACAATTATAATGTTTGTTATTATACACAGGTCCCTTGAGACCTTCACTGTAGCATTTGAAGGCATCACTGTCTGGTACCTTGTGACAGACATTTGACCTTATTTAGCCCTGACTAAATAAGACTATTATTATGTTATATTATGATTATGTCACATATAATAATATTATGTGTCTAATGCCCTTGAAATGGACTGTTTTTTTCTTTGTTTGTAGCCCAACTCTATCCCATGCTCCGACCACCGCTCATTCACCTCCTGCAGCCCTGGCTCCGGCTCCAGCTCCAGCTCAGTCCCAGGGTCCGGGCCTCATGGCCCAGATGGCTACCACAGCGGCTGGGGTGGCAGTAGGCTCCGCTGTGGGCCACGTCCTTGGCAGTGCCCTCACAGGAGCATTTAGTGGCAGCAGCAGCGGCAGCAGCAGCAGTTCAGAGCCAGCCAAACCTACATACCAGGTAAGAGATGAAGTATAATCACACATAGGATTAGGATGGTGGGACAACTGATCCTAGCTGGACTTTAACTCGTCAAATAAGTTGTCACTTTTTTTGGGGATCTTGTACTACTGTCTGGATTTGTTTTGAGTCTGACTTGTCTTGGTGTTTTTCCCCTGCCTATCTGGAACTGCTCAAAGGCAGAAATGTTCTCCACCTGGCCCAAGAAGTATAGAGCTCCTGCAGATCAGTTTACTAATTTGTCAAATGATCAAGCAGCAGCATCATCATTATTATTAGAAAATGGAGATCATTTGTTGCCTGCTTTGTGCTTATTTATCTTTAGGGTTGGATGAGTCAGTAAAAACACTGGTACGTGTTTGGTTTGCTGCACAACTGACTACACAGAGCCCCACTGACTTACTGTCTGCTAACCCGCACAATGATCAAACCATGGCAAAAAGCGGAGCATTAATACTAATGCATACCAACATGCACTACGGGTACTTACTGTCTTTTTTCATATGGTGTTGGATTCTCTAAAACATTTTAAATCAAATTTAAAAAATGTGCACTGCGACCACACAATGAGGTAAGCATTAATCTCTTAAAGTAAAAGTAATGATTGAAGGATTAAACACGTCTACACGTCATTTATTAAAAATAAATTGATCTCATAAGTAAGAAACAATAAAACAAATTCTTAGGAAAACATTGCATGGTTGCCAAAATATTACACTGCCGATTTTGTTCAAATTAATTTATTCATTTAGATATGAGAACCATGCTAGATGCTATGAGAACTTTCTCATGTTTTTATTATATGGAGAGACAATAGATTGGGCAGCATATCAATTATCAAAAAGTATCAAAGTTGGCATGAATTGTTCAGGTCATATTTCTAATCTTCTTTAATTATTATTTTATCAGGTGGTTCCCAATTTAAATCATAATGTTGCTAATGTTGCCTTATTTTATTAAGGGAAAATCTTTGTACCGCTGATTGTGTTTTGTCAATTGAAAAACTTTAGCTTCTTTAGTTAAAAACATTCAGGAAGATGACCTCTACTCCAAAGTGTGGCTGGAAACTGCAAACTGCAGCAGTTCCAGAACAGCAGTAGGCAGGGTCAAAATGTTGAAATGTTTCTTTTTGCTTCATGTATGTACAGGATGTACAGGTACTTTGGATAAACTAGTGATTTACCAAGTAACTAATATTTGAAACAATTTGGATACGCGTATTGAAAATTCATTTTTTGCTTTTTGATTGAAAAAAACATAAAGATTGTTGCTTGTATAGTTGTGGCCAAACACAAGTTAACCACTAAGGGTGACCTCAAACATGAAGCTAATTTCTGACTTTCTAGCAGCTCTGCTGTCAGATTCTAACTCAGATGTGTTCCTTTCCTTGCTTGTGTCATCCCAGGAGCCCCCCCGGCCTGCTCCAGCCCAGCCAGGCCCTTGTCACTTTGAGGTCAGACAGTTCCTGGACTGTGCCACCAACCAGACGGACCTGAGTTTTTGTGAGGGCTTCAATGAGGCACTCAAACAGTGCAAGTACTCCCACGGTGAGTCTGAGGGTGAATGATGGCGAGAGCCACATAATACAGCACCGCTCAAAGCAAGCCACAAGCACCTTTCCAGAAGTGTTGTCTTAACATGAGGCACCTGAGACAATTCTTCATGTAAGCTTCATGTAACACACTCTGACTACATTTGGTTATCCTGGCACATGATCATGAACTTTTAGAGTTTTATGATTTTAGATTTGGTGACTTCTCATAAGGAGCTACAGAAACTCCTTGCACATTAGTTTAAAACAACATATGATTTAAGTTTGCATCATTTTGACCTCTTTTGTTTTCTGTAGGTGTGTCATCACTGGTGTGAAGGATCGCTGTCAGCTGTCACGACGGACATGGATTCTGTAGACATGACCACATATGGACACAAAAATGTGAATGGTGTACCCTAGGCAGTGGGCCTGAGGTACACAGGTTTTGTTGATAGTTGACCGTGTGGTGTATGAAATGTTTTTGGTATGTACAGTGATGAACCTTTAATAAATAGCTGCTATCTACTTGCCCATTATGTCAGTGTGTATTGTATTTCTATAATGTCTATGTTGTATTTCTATAATTTATCAGAATTATTTTCTACTGTAATATTTATTATAATTGTGTATTTGATAATGTTTCATTTGTTTTGTAATGAATGAAATGGACCAGTAGAGATGCTCCAATTTGGTTCTGCTTCTGCTGAGGAGAACCTTGCCCGTAGCTGAGTTACATCCCGTTCTGATTTCAAAACCAAACTGTAAATTGGAGAAAACAATGTGAGGTTGCAAAATTGGAAACTATTGTATCTTTCCAAATTG
This sequence comes from Cottoperca gobio, assembly GCF_900634415.1. Taxonomy (NCBI): domain Eukaryota; kingdom Metazoa; phylum Chordata; class Actinopteri; order Perciformes; family Bovichtidae; genus Cottoperca; species Cottoperca gobio. The sequence continues at coordinate 24,520,486 of NC_041355.1, read as the reverse complement.
ATCATTGCGATTATTGTTATGTGTTTGGAGGAGTTTCTGTGTCCCATGACTAAAGTAAGACTGATTATAACACACTTGGTCCAAAAAATATACATCCTAAATTATAAGGTATTAATATCACCAAAATAGGAAAATTTGAAAGCAGAAGAAGTTTGGCTTAATCGCTTTAACTCAACATAAGTATTTTGTAAGTTACACCCAGAAGATGTAGGCTACGGCCGCTGTCTTTTCACTGGGCTTTCATCCTCGTCTCCATACAGAGGTTAGGGAAGTTTTAAAGCGGTCCACAGTAGGCAGTGATCACTTCACAATAGTAATTAAGATTGGTATAGAGATGCAACTAGGTGGGGGAGTGAGCACACAAAGACAGAAGTTGAGTAAAGCAGACTGGGATGTATTCCAAGTGTTAAGTGAAGTTAGATGGGCAGAGCTAATAGGAAAGGATATGACAGACATTGGTTACGGACAGCAGAAGAAACTATTCTATTCCACGAGTGTACCATGGTTGGATGATAACTGTAGTGAAGCAATTAAAAGGAGAAATAAATCATTTAGACAACTAAAAGCTCACCACACACATTTGTGAAGATGCACAGCTCAGAAAAAACCCTTGCACAAAACCCAGGAGTTACAGCGAGAAGGGTAAAATCTTACAAGTACCTGGTCGTTCACCTGAACAATAAACTGGACTGGTCAGATAACTCTGCTGCTCTGTTTAAGAAGGGACAGAGCAGCTTTATCTGCTGAGTAGACAGGTCTTTTGGAGTGCAGGGGGCACTCCTTAAGACCTTCTTTGACTCTGTGGTGGCATCAGCTATTTTTTATGGAGTGGTCTGCTGGGGCAGCAGCGTCTCGGATGCTGACAGGGAGAGACTGACCACACTGGTGAAGAACGCCAACTCTGTCCTGGGGAGCCCTCTGGACACTGTGGAGGTGGTGGGAGGCAGGAGAATGACAGCCAAGCTGTCCTCTATTGGACAACATGTCCCACCACCTCCAGGACACTTTGTCCGCACTGTGCAGCTCCTTCAGCGACAGGCTGCTTCACCCGCAGTGTCTCACGGAGAGATACCGTAGGTCCTTTCTTCCTGCAGCGGTCAGACTGTACAATCACCCCGGCCCCTGGTAGACCACCACACCAAAACAGACTATCCCACCACTGTTGTGCAACTATCACTGCCATGTGCACTATTCATTTTTACAACTTGTATCAACGACTGTGTACTTATACTACTGTTACTTTATTTTGTTCTATTTCATTATTGTGTACTCGCCACTTTACTTTCTTGTTCTTTTGCTGTAACAACGTACATTTCCCCATCGTGGGACTAATTAAGGATTTCTGATTCTGATTCTGATTACATCAGAAGAAGAACTACAGTAGATTTACCATTTCATCTATTTGAATTAAGGAGAGCTAATATCTGTTACAACATGCTAGCTCAGAAAGATAGTGCACTTGAAGCAGATTGTTTAACATGATATGGGATATAGGCATAATACAGTCAGTATGGAAGCAGTCAGTTATATAAATCAAATCAAATCAAATGTATTTATATAGCCCAATATCACAAATTATACATTTGTCTCAGTGTGCTTTACAGACTGTACAGGTTACGACACCCTCTGTCCTTAGACCCTCACATCGCACAAGGAAAACCTTCCTAAAAGAAACCCCATAATTAAAGGGGGAAAAATGGAAGAAACCTTAGGGAGAGCAACTGAGGAGGGATCCCTCTCCCAGGACGGACAGATGTGCAATAGATGTCGTGTTTACAGGATAAACAACATAATACAAATACAACATTTGACAGAAATTATTTTGTGTTGAAAAAAGAGAAAGTATGGATGAATCCAAGAAAATGTCAAAAAGGCTTCCCGGTGTCCAGCAGGACCAGGGCAGCAGCCGCAGCCACGATTCCTGATCCTGACGTAAACTTTATCAGTGGCAACCTGCCACATGAAAGACACAGAAACTCTGGGGATGATGCCCTGGATGATGAGTTAGTAACATACAGGTAAATCTGAGCCAGCCCTAACTATAAGCTTTATCAAAAAGGAAAGTCTTTAGCCTGCTCTTAAATGTGGAGAGTGTGTCTGCCTCCCGAACACAAACTGGAAGCTGGTTCCACTGGAGAGGAGCTTGATAGCTGAAGGCTCTGGCTCCCATTGTGCTCTTAGAGACTCTAGGAACTACAAGTAACCCTGCAGTCTGGGAGCGCAATGCTCTAGTTGGTTTATAAGGTACTATGAGATCTTTAAGATATGCTGGAGCCTGACCATTAATTGATTTGTAAGTCAGGAGAAGGATTTTGAATTCTATTCTGTATTTTACCGGGAGCCAGTGCAGTGCAGCTAATACAGGAGTAATATGATCCCGTTTCCTAGTTCCTGTCAATACACGTGCTGCAGCATTTTGGATCAACTGAAGAGTCTTAAGCGACTTTTTGGGACAACCTGATAACAATGAGTTGCAGTAATCCAGCCTTGAAGTAATAAATGCATGGACTAGTTTTTCTGCATTGTTTTGAGACAGGATGTGTTTTATTTTTGCAATGTTACGTAGATGAAAGAAGGCAGTCCTTGAGATTTGTTTTATATGGGAGTTAAACGACAGATCTTGATCAAAGATAACGGCAAGATTCCTTACGGTGGTGCTGGAGGCCAAATTAATGCCATCCAGAGCTTCTATGTCATTCGAAAATGCGTTTTGGAGGTGTTTAGGGCCAAGTATAGTAACTTCAATTTTGTCTGTGTTTAACATCAAAAAGTTGCTAGACATCCAAGTTTTTATGTCCTTAAGGCTTGAAGGCCAATTGATTGGTTTCATCTGGTTTAATTGAAAGATATAATTGGGTATCATCCATATAACAATGAAAGTTTATAGAGTGGTTCCTTATAATATTGCCCAAAGGAAGCATATATAAGGTGAATAGAATCGGTCCAAGTACAGAACCCTGCGGAACTCCAAGACTGACTTTGGCTGTTATGGAGGAGTTATCATTAACACGTACAAATTGAGATCGCTCAGATAAATAGGACTTGAACCAGCTTAGTGCAGTTCCTTTTATGCCAACACAATGTTCCAGTCTCTGTAGTAGAATGTCATGATCAACAGTGTCGAAAGCAGCACTGAGGTCTAACAAGACAAGAACAGAGACAAGTCCTTTGTCTATGCCAATAGAAGGTCATTGGTAACTTTCACCAGTGCCGTCTCTGTGCTATGATGAACTCTAAGTCCAGATTGAAAAACCTCAAATAAACTATTATTATGTAAAAATAAATCACACAACTGTTTTGCGACTGCTTTCTCAAGGGTCTTAGCGAGAAAGGGAAGATTAGATATCAGTCTATAGTTGGCTAAAACCTCAAAAAAAAAATCAAGACTAGGCTTGATCCAGAGTACCAATACTTAAAGCAGGTAAAGATTCATCAAATCCATAAAGCTACAGGCCATCGCACTAACATCACAGTTAGGTAAAACCATGGAACGCATGCTAACAGAGAGATTATCACACTTTCTAGAAAGTGAAAACGTTTTCTTTACTTATAGTGGATTTTGGAAAGGACGAGGGATGATGGATTCCATTTTACTGGAAATGAAGTCAGGAAACTTAAACCAATAGAGAAATGGTGCAGTGTTCTTTGATGTTGAAAAAGCTTACAACATGTTATGGAAAGAGGGACTCCTTATTAAACTTAATAAATTAGGTATAAATGTTCAAATATACAACTGGGAGTCAGATTTCCTGTTTGGGAGTACAATAGAGGTTAAAGTGGGTACAGAATATTACATTAAGTATTCAGTAGAAATCGGAACCCCCCAGGGCAGTGTGTGTAGTCCGCCGTTATTTTGGTGTTGAAATTGAACGTTTATCAGTCTGTCCACATAATCCTCTTTTATCAGATCTTTTTTTTTTTTTATAACTTTTGAAGTCTTGTTACTGGATTTACAAGCCAGTAGGCAAAATATCCTACTCTCAAAAGTGCTGTAGCTGAATTTAAGGAATTTCCATCAGCACTTAATTCAATACCATATCTCAATATAAATGTAACGGAGGACTCCTATGCTAACTTTACTCACTCCCAAATGAATTATCTTGTTGTTAGTGCTGCAGACGCTGCTGCAAATAACACTCGACTCTGTCGCTCCTCTAAGGAAGAATATAATAAAACAGAGAAAGCTCCATGGCTTAATTTACAAATCCTCAAACTAAAACAAAAGTCGAGAAATCTTGAAAGGAAATGGCGTTCCACCAAACTGGAAGAATCTCGATTAGTTTGGTTAGATAATCTTAAAATGTATAAGAACGCTCTGCGTAATGCCAGAGCAGCTTATTACTCTTCCTTAATAGAAGAAAATAAGAACAACCCCAGGTTTCTTTTCAGCACTTTAGCCAGGCTGACAGAGAGCCACAGCTCTACTGAGCAGTCATGATCCAGAGTTTTTAGCCAACTATAGGCCGATAACTAACTTTCCCTTTCTCGCTAAAATTCTTGAGAAAGCAGTCGCAAAACAGTTGTGTGATTTTTTTACATAACAACAGTTTATTTTAGGTTTTTCAATCTAGATTTAGAGTTCATCATAGTACAGAGACGGCACTGGTGAAAGTTGCCAATGACCTTCTATTGGCATCAGACAAAGGACTTGTCTCTGTTCTTGTCTTGTTAGACCTCAGTGCTGCTTTCAACGCTGTTGATCATGACAGAGACTGGAACATTATATTGGCATAAAAGGAACCGCTGGTCCAAGTCCTATTTATCTGAGCGATCTCAATTTGTACGTGTTAACGATAAATCCTCCATAACAGCCAAAGTCAGTCATAGAGTCCCGCAAGGTTCTATACTTGGACCGATTCTATTCACCTTATATATGCTTCCTTTGGGCAATATTATAAGGAACCACTCTATAAACTTTCATTGTTATGCGTATGATACCCAATTATATCTATCAATTAAACCAGATTAAATCAATCAATTAGCTAAATTATTATACTTGGCCCTAAACGCCTCCAAAACGCATTTTCTAATGACATAGTAACTCTGGATGGCATTAATTTGGTCTCCAGCACCACTGTAAGGAATCTTGGCTTCATCTTTGATCAGGATCTGTCTTTTAACTCCCACATAAACACAATTTCAAGTACTGCCTCCTTTCATCTACGTAACATTGCGAAAAATCAGACACATCCTGTCTCGAAATGATGCAGAAAAACTAGTCCATGCATTTGTTACTTCAAGGCTGGATTACTGCAACTCATTGTTATCAGGTTGTCCCAAAAGTCCATTAAGACTCTTCAGTTGATCCAAAATGCAGCGGCACGTATATTGACAAGAACCCAGAAACAGGATCATATTACTCCTGTATTAGCTGCTCTGCACTGGCTCCCGGTAAAATACAGAATAAAATTCAAAATCCTTCTCCTGATTTACAAAGCAATTAATGGTCAGACTCCAGCATATCTTAAAGATCTCATAGTAACTTATAAACCAACAGCATTGCGCTCCCAGAATGCATTGTTCCTTTTGGTTCCTAGAGTCTCTAAAAGTACAATGGGAGCCAGATCCTTCAGCTATCAAGCTCCTCTCCAGTGGAACCAACTTCCAGTTTGTGTTCGGGAGGCAGACACCCTCTCCACATTTAAGAGCAGGCTAAAGACTTTCCTTTTTGATAAAGCTTATAGTTAGGGCTGGCTCAGGCTTGCCTTGGACCAGCCCCTAGTTATGCTGCTATAGGCTGAGACTGCCGGGGGACACCTCTCTTTCTCTCTTTCTCTCCTCCTCTCCCTCTCTCCTCCTCTCCCTCTCTATCTGTATGCATTTATGTAAATGTATGTTACTAACTCAGCATCAGAGTTTCTGTGTCTCTCATGTGGCAGGTTACCACTGTTAAAATTCACATCTGGATAATGAATCCTGGCTGTGCCTGCTGCCCTGGTCCTGCCTGACGCTCACGTTAATATTTTTTTGGGAGACACCGGGAAGCCTTTATTATTACATCATCCTGGATTCATCCTTTTTTTAAACATTTGACCACACCATCACTACTGTCACATGGATGTTGTATTTTTTACTATGTTGAAGATGTTGTATCCTGTACAGTCTGTAAAGCCCACTGAGAGAAATATGTAATTTGTGATATTGGGCTATATAAATACATTTGATTTGATGATTTATTTAACATAATGATTAATGATATTTTTTAACATGTTGAACAAAACATAGGAACAGAATGCAGGCTGCAGTAGAAAAAGTGGAAGAATGGGCAAACAAATCAGGATAAAAAAATTAAAAAATCCCAAATCACATCCTTCGCCAAACGCTATAAAGTAGCACCCATGAAATGATATAGACTAGTACTCAAACAGGTTGAGGTGATTATATTTCTTGGAGTTCTATTTCATGGAAAGCTTACCTGGTATCAACATAATGACAATGTTAGAAATATACGTAAAATTTACATTATAACCATTAATAATTTACTGCGATGTCTGTCAGGGCGAGATTGAGGAACAAGCAGGACATCTTTATTAAATATCTACTGCATCACTTATACTGTATGTCTGCAGAAACCAATCTTAAAAAACTTGATGTTGAACAAGTTCAGCCTCTCCAAATTTGTAGTGGAGCATTTAAAACATCACCGGGATCTGCAATGTAAGTTGAAATGGGGAGGGTTGAGCTATTGTTGGTATATTGGACTAATCTACAAGGATATAGTAGATCTCACCCCACACAGACCATCTAACAGGAGTGTTGGGACCATAATGAGTCTACATTTAACAGTTCTGGGTGGATGGGGAATGCTAAGGCACAAAATGTAGGTCTGTGTGATGTGGAAGTCAGCCCCACTGTTCCCTCATCAGCTATACCTCCCTGGAGATTCTTTATGACATCAATAGACACAAGTCTGCACCTTAAATTGAAAGAAAAACCTAAACTGATACCAAAGGGAACAATAGCACAAAACTATATTGACCAACACCAAATTAAAATGTTCATATTCAAATTGTCAGACCACCTTTCAGCAGAATTACTCGGGATATGGTTAGCATTGCAATGGGTTGAAATCATTGATGATGGCAAATCATTGATCCAGTATCATAACAGCTTCTGATATCTTGGCAGCTCTTTCAAGCCTTAAGTCTGGGAAGTCGTCATGCAGGCAGGATATTGTGTATGAAATTTTGCATCTGCTTGTCAGATTACATTGAATGGGATTTTAAATCTCCTTCTTTTAGGTTCCTACTAATGTAGGGTGAAAGGAAATGAAGATTTAGACACACTAGTTAAACAATCATTAAAAGTAAAGCAGAGGTTAAAACTATCATAAAGGACTATACACGCAAAACTTGGCATGAATACTGGGGCGTAAGTGACACAGGAAGACATGTAGGTGGAAGACGGAGCAGGAGCACCAGGGCAAGAGATGGAGACTACCCGTCTGAGAATAGGAAACACATGATTAAATCAAATACTCCACAGAATAGATAAGCACCCCACTAAAGGACTATGCGCACTGTAATAACAAACAAATAACAAACATGTACTAATAGACTACGACAGGTATGATGTAGAAATAATTAATGTCAGGATTAACTGATGAAAAACCCATTGGGGAATTATCTAGGAAAGACATCATAGAAAGTAAACAGTCTTCTAATTAATTTAAGAGCAACTGGAATAATAGAGATAATTTAGTTGTATCTTTTTATCTACGAATCTACTGCTCCACCTTCCAGTGCAGCAGGTGGCGGTAATATCAAAGCTTTGGTTGCCAACCACCAATGAACCTCAAAGAAGAAGAAGAAGAAGAAGAAGAAGAAGAAGTCTCCATACAGAGTTGTCAGCAAACTTGATTCCAGTAGTCATTAAGATGCCTTTCATCGATTTACAGAGTAATTTACCGGCCAGTTCATTCTCGGAGGACTTTCTGAAGAAGCTGTGCTCCTGCACCGCAGCTGCTCTGGGAAAACCAGAGGACGTGAGTACATTTCAGCTGCACGTACAAGCTGCTGTGCGCGTGCAACGGTGCTAAAACACAGGTGGTCTACATTAGTTCTGCCTTACAGTTGTGCACATGCGTGTCAGTATGTTGTCATGTTCCTCTCTGTGCAAGAATTAACACGTCAACCCAGCTTTAGCCTGTTTAATTATTGGAACAGATTTCACCAGCCCCAGAGAATTGTTGATTCTAACTGGCTGGGAGGGTCCGTACAGTTTACCAGCACACACATGAGCCATGTTTTTGTTCGCTTTTCTAAATGAATGTGCCAGTATGTCGATAAGGACAGCGACAGTGGGGCTGAAAGACTGACCGCTTCAGCTGAACATGTGTGTGTGTGTATACATGTTTAAACCCACTTCGTGCAACATACACATATGGACAAAAATATTGGGCCACTCCTCTTAATCATTACATTCAGGTGTTTCATTCAGTCCCATTGCCATAGGTGTATAACATCAAGCTCCTAGCCATGCAGCCTTTACAAACGTGTGAAAGAAGGGCTCACTGAACGTGGTTCTGTAATAGGATGCAGCGTTGCAACAAGTCAGTTTGTGAAAGTTCTTCTCTCCTAGATATTCCAAGATCAACTGTAAATGGTATTATTGCAAAGCAGAAACGTTTAGGAACCTCAGCCATGAAGTGGCAGAGCACGTGAAGTTACAGAGCGGGTTGCCGAGTGCTGAGGTGCATTGTGCGTAAAAGTCACCAAAGATCTGCCGACTCAATAACTGCAGAGTTCCAAACCAGCTCTGGCATTAATGTCAGCACCAAAATCTTAATGCTTCATCTTCTTATCTTAAGTCATTTTAGACAATTCTATGCTTCCAACTTTGTGGAAACTGTTTGGGGAAGAACCTTCTCTGTTGCAGCATGACTGCCCCAGTGCACAAAGCAAGGTCCATAAAGGCATGGTGTGATGAGTTTGGTGTGGAAGAACTTAACTGGTCTGCACAGAGCTCTGACCTCAACCCCATTGAACCTTTGGGATGAACTAGGACAGAGATTGCCAGCAGGCCCTCTCGTCCAACATCAGTGTCTGACCTCACTAATGCTCTTCTGGATGAACGGGACACGCTCCAACATGTTGTAGAAAGCCAGAAGAGTGGAAGCTGTTATAACTGCAAAGGGGGACCAATTTTATATTAATGCCTGTGAATTTGGAATGGGATGTAATAAAACCTCCTGTAGGTGTAATGTTTGGTGGCCCAATACTTTTGTCCATATAGTGTATAACACACAACGACACGTGCAGCCTGTGTAACAACCTCATGACATGACACTGACAACTGTATGTGCACACACAAGTAACTACATTGATAGTTGTATACACGTGAATACTTTATTAAATATGATATAAATCATACAAACATACATGAAGAATTGTATCTACTATACTGTGAGAATATCAAGGCTGCATGTCTGTAAAATGACTTTTCAGACTAGAGTTGCTCAGTAAACATGATGATTGGTTATTTTCTGGATTTGATTAGATTTTTTCAAGATTCCCTCCCTCACATGGTTAGAGTAAAAGCTTTGTCAGCATAGAGTTCTATGTGTTGCTCAAGAACAGCCCGGCAGGCTTTGACTCACAGGAGAAAGAACTCTGACCATGTGGTGGGGTGCTCTCTTTGTCTTTGTTGATATGGATTTCAAATGTAGTTCTGTGTATTTTCGCTCAGTCTTCCCTCTGTTGTGTTGATCCATATTTAACTGCTACTCCTTGGCTAATGTTAGTCATTGTGATCTTCTTTCAGAGGATGAATTTGGTGGTGAAAGCCGGGTTGCTGATGCTGATAGCTGGCTCTTGCTCTCCGTGTGTGATGCTGTTAGTGTCTGCTATCAGTGTGACCGACACCGCTGACAAGAACAAGGAGCACAGTGCCAAGATCTTTGAGTTTCTGACTAAAGAACTTGGTCTGGCTGAAGACAGGTGAGGTCATTGCTCTGCCTGCCCTGCGCACATATCATCAGCTTCCATAGAATATGAGGAGAAACTGGAGTAGTATCGATGCTGTCTTCAAAGCTTTTGTGTAATAACAAGGCCTGTACCTGTTTCCTGTGACTACCTTCAATCACCACCACACACAATTTCAAACACATTTTAAAGAGACGCAGCAGGTCCATCAATGAGCTTTCTCGTGCATTCCCCTTTTGTTGTAGAGATTTGTACTTGTTTATCAAGGACTGTGCTTTTTCACTGATAACCTTACAAGTAGAAAAGTAACTTGGTCAGGCTGCTGACGCCTTTGTCAGCCTCAGCTTGCAGGTCTAAGGTCATTAGAGGGTCTCAACTCACTCACCACATAGTATTTGACAGTAAAAGAGTTAATTTAAGAAAACACATGTTTACCATCCACTCTTGTCTGATTACTGACTGCAGATCATTCTCTATTGTGGAGCAGTTTAAACCCCAGCAGAGCAAGGTTGTATAAAGGTGCATGCAGATAGCTAATACATTAGCTTCCTGTAGTTTGGACTCTGGCACTCAAAGTTCAGCACTGCCAAGATGGTTTCCAGTTGGTCCACAGTGCAAATGTGCTTGAGTAGACTGTCTTCGTTAAAACTACAACACACATTTGCATCAAAGACACTACAGTAACACCCTTGAAACAGCACACAGCAGCAGAGCTGCCGACTACCCCTACAGAGTGTGTTATTCTCATATTTGAATGAATGCACTGGGGAAAGGATTGACAGCTTTTTTCTGATTCACAGGATTGTTATTCAGTTCCACGCGCTGCAGCCTCACCAGGTCGGGAAGAAGGGAACTGTCATGAGCTTCTTGTGAAAGACGTTGCTGTGTCTGATACATCTCACCAAGTCGTTCCTAAAAGAAAGAGAATACAGAATAGCAGATTAGATCCGTATGAATCACTCACTGAAGTAAAGTAATTTTAAGGTCAGGTACTGTATTTTCATGTCTTATCCAAGCACGCTGTCCGCCCCATGTTTAACATATCTGCAGTTGTTCCTAAAGCTGTAAAATATGATGTTGATAAAAAAAAATTCTAATTAAAAAACCTGTCGCTGTTTTCAGTTTGTGGCATCAGTTTATCCCTCAAATAAAGTTAAAAAAATGATTTATTTGAAACTCCATTAATATACATTCTTTAACTTGAAATAGAAGAACATTTATTTTTTATTCTGTTGACTTCATGACAATTAGATTTTAAAGTCTGAGCTCAAGACATGACAGACATGCCATTTGACCTTTGACCCTCGGGTACTTACCTCTGATATGTGTATCTCCTGTTTTTAGTGTTCATGTAGATGTTTTTCTGCAGAGTTGGGTGCCATTTGACAATTATAATTTTTAAATACAACTTCAACAGCAGATACAGTAGATCCACTTAGTTTGGTGAAGTGCTGGTTTATAAATGGTTATGCAAGACAAACATGAACATATAGTTCATAATTTTGATGTTCTGATGTCTGTACTTGTATTCAATTCATTTTACTTAACTGATCTGATCATGGTTGTTAGTAAGAAGAATACTTTATTCACAGAGCCATACAATAATTCATCCTATTTGTATGATAGTTTTTTGTGTGAAAACATGTTGCATAAACACTTATGCATCCTTTAATGACAAACAGCAGGAACCTCTATAATTCTGAGTTATATAAGCCTTTACATAAGAGTATCGCCTTTCACCCAGTGCTACAGTATCATGTCTGATTGCCAAACTTTTCACAACTGGAGACCAGAGAGTACAAATATGAAGCAAGAGGATTCACTCTTCAACCACTACTTCTACTTTCACTAATTTCTTGTGTGCCAGACAAATCCCCAGCTCTATTCTCTCAGTAAATGTTCTTATACTAGCAGCAGTAAGAGGAAACTAAAATAATGAATGGTGCCAGATGAATAAAGAGACTGTCATCACTTAACACGTCTGTATTAAACAAACGAGAGATTTGTTTTATGGCTCAACTAATACGACAAATGTTACTGAACTAGGTAACTTTACCGTTAGAAAAGGACCAGCAGAGTTTTAAGTCCCAAGTTATTGCTGATTGCTAGATCCTAACAGCAGTGATCTTTTGGCTAAATAAGTAATAAGTAATGTTATAATGTGACTTGGAAATGGAGTATTTGATGGAATCAACTTTTAATCGTCTCACATGTACACAGCACAGCATACACAGACTGCATTCAACCCACCCTAGTATTAGCTACTGTACAGCGCCCTGTGAGAAGTGTGGGGGTGCGGTGCCTTGTCTACACATGTGCCAGTCCACTCTGTTCTCGGTCTGCTCGGAGACTTGAACTGCCAATCTTTCGGTTCCTACAGACTGAGCTACCAACCACAACTGAGCTCAACGGTAACCTTTACTCTCGCTAACGTGAGAACATTATAACATTATATATTGACTGCTAAGCAGCTTCCATGCCAATCAAGCGTAAAGTTAACGTAACGACAAGGCTTTGGCCGTTGACCTGAAAAAAACTGCAAATGAGGAAGTGACTTAATTTATGACATTAAAAATATATTCATATATTACAGCAGGTTTGTTATTAATTGCCTGCCTATGGACCATAATACTGAATCTATTTAGGATTTCTAAATAAAATATATTGCTTTTGTTATATAATAGCCATTTAGAATACCAAAGACAGTTCTTACATATTATGTGCAAAACATCAGCAATATAGAGTAAATGCACAATAATGAGATTATCTTCATGATTGAAATAATGCAGTGTATTGATAGAAAAATACAAGGATTAGGTTCCAATTACAGCAAGTTTAAAACTTGACCCAGGTAAAATGGCTGCCATATGGTTCCCTCCCGTGACGGCAGGTATATGATCATATCTTCCCTCTTCCAGTAAGAATGACTCACCATTTTGTTGTAACTGTCAGTGTGTGTCAGTTGCTTCAAAGTTATTCTGCTTTCACGCTTTATACAAGCATCATTGGAATTTAGTAAATTACAGTAACATGTTCTTCAATTTATGGAATATACTTAGCCTATTTGGTAGATGTATCCATATGTCTGTCTGAGTAGATACTGCATATCTTGCTTACTGTTGCATTTCTCTACTATTAATTTGCTGTATGAGGTGCTCAAATTTGACTCTCAAGTACAGCAGTGATTATCTATATTATACATTTTAGAAAGGCGGATAAAAAAGGCTGTTTGAGGGAACAGTGTTTGTCTGAGGTTTGGGGTCAGAGGCTGGCAAGTGAAGGGGACGGCCCCAAACATGAACCGCCTCTGACGACACTCGCAGTCTGTCGCCGGAGAGACCGGAACTATCTTGGTCAAATAAAGGATCTTTGGTGCCTCATGAGCGTAAACGGGAGAAGTGAGAAGCTGCACTCAGGAGCAACGATGGCGTTAGAGCTGTACTTGGACTTTTTTTCTCAGCCCTGCCGCTCAGTTTTTATCTTCGCTAAGAAGAACAACATTCCCTTTGAACTCAAACATGTTTCGTTAATGGACGGTGAGTTCAAGCTCACATTCACAGTCTGGATAAAACACATTTACGGTAGAATTGTTGCCTGCTAGTCGTCCTCTGCTGGACTCTAAACGGGAATTTAGGAAATAGATAATGCAGGAAAGACAACGTTGTCCACAGTCTGTGTCTAGTCTGTACAGTAGTCTATGTCCAGCGGAAACCATTAACTTATTTGCACATAGAGTCACTCTTTATTTACGCATCCTGATGTTGGCAGGCTCGTTATTGTTCTCAGCTGTTTTCTATCAGGTCTCTTCTTCTCTGCGTTTTGTAGATTAATAAAAAGACTTAATATTGGAGATAATTGGTAGTTTTGTTTGTAAGCATGTATATCGATATTAGGATGGTATTATTGGAAAGTTTCAGTATCAGTAGTAAAATGGCTTAGTTTAATTTCGACACTGCTATTTTGATGCTTCAATTAAATGTTTTCTTACCAAAACCCTTCTTTCATTTTACATTCACGAGTGTAACTATTAGCTATTAAATAAAATAAATGAAAACAGGAAGTTTCTGCTCCAAATATAACTAGGGCTGGGTAGTGTTGGAATATCTTTAGTGAAGAAGTATTCAGATCCTTAACTTAAGTAAAAGTACTTATACCACACTGTAAAAATACTCTGGTAGAAAAGAAAAAGTCCTGCATTGAAAATGTTACTTAAGTAAAAGTATAGAAGTATAATTAGGAACATTTACTAAAAGTATTAAAAGTAAAAGTACTCAAGTTCAGAGAAGTCCTCACAGTGAAGAAGCTGGAAACATTCTTTCCATGAAAAATGACTGAAACGATCAAACATATTGTAATTGATTGATCGGTTAATAATCTCTGTACTTGTAGGCCTATATATATTGTTGGGTAGTTTAATTTATAACAAACCATCATATTTGATAAAACTCTCAAATTTGTACTTAAGTAAAGTACTTGAGTAAATGTACTTAATTAAATTCCACAATGACTCCTATGGACCCATTTCAGTTCACCAAAACAAGTTGTTGCTACTGCTGACTTGCCCCAGGTGTGTGTTTGTTACAGGTGAGCAGTATGGAGAAGAGTTTGGGAAGATCAGCGTAATTAAAAAGGTCCCTGCTCTGCGAGATGGAGACTTCTGCCTGACTGAAAGGTGCGTATTTAAATATTCTTCAATATTTCAACAGTGACATCTTCAGGCTCTTTACCCCATTTAGGGACAAGGGCGTCCACCAGAGCTTGTGATCCCATTAATGAATGAATGGAACAGTAATGACCCTGTATATACCCATGTGTCCTCTGTGCAAGTCATCACATATGTTTTCCACTGCAGCATAGCCATCCTGCTGTATCTGGCAGAGAAGTTTAAGACTCCAGACTTCTGGTACCCAGCTGACCTCCAGCAGCGTGCTCGCGTCAATGAGTATCTGTCATGGCAGCACCTTGCCATCCGTCTGCATGCAGCCAAGATGTTCTGGCTGCTGGTATGTTCACTGACACCTCACATGTCATGGTCTCCTGCTTGTTAAAGTGTGGGCTTTAACCTCCAGCTTTCCTCCAGACTGATGGCAAAGAGAAGTCAGCTGGAAGCAAAATGCTCGGAGAGCCGCTGATATAGGTTTCCTGCTGCTTTCCATTGTTTTGCTAGTGTGTGCAGGTGGAACGGTCGGGGCCTTTTCCTCACCCTTCACTGACACGGATTAACACACAGGTACTGGTTTCAAACTTCATGTTGAAACAGAGCTTGAAATTAGAGAGTTAGTTTCAAAGAAGTTTGTCTTGTATCCTATTTCATTTTCTTTTCATACTGTATCAGTGTGACATTAGATGTGCTCTGCTTTCTTTGAGATCAACATAATAGTTTTACATGGAACATGGAGAAACCTTCCTGTAAAAATCCCTGAAACATAATCCAGGTTTCTCTGTTTCTGTGCCTCCAACTGCTCCTTGTTTCGGCACAAGGTGAGTGAGTAGCAGTAACAGGAAGACAAAAGCATCACAATGTGATGTATAATCTTTGCATGACCAGTGTTAGGTTAGACTTTACACTTTCATTTCAGAAGGTACATAATTTAAAACAACCTTTTTGGCTTGTGGCGAGTGATCACAGTTTGCATGTCCATGATTTTGTAGCAGTTTAAAAAACAAAGGTCTGTGAATGAATATTTATTAGCAAGAATTGAATGACGCATTTAATTTGTTACTGAATGAGACATTATCTCACCAGAGATATTTTTCTCAAACGTTTGGTCCTTTTAAAATGGATACAACATGTGTTGCAAATGACTGGAAAAGGCTTCATCGGATGTCAGAATGGAAGACTTCAGTGAGCCTGTGAAGACACAGTGGCAGTCTCTAATCTCTATTGGCTTTAACATGAGTGTGACAAAAGAGTTGACCTGTTTCCTCCCCAGCTCTGTGAGAGAAGAGAACACTGTGTTCACAAGCTGGACCCTCTGACTTTTGTTTTGATCATGCAGTCTCAGGAAGTCACAAGGTTGGATGCTGTATCTTGATGGTGTCCTTGGCCGCCTTTTTAGAAAAACATTCACATGATCTGCTCAGTCATTGTGTCTGCTTTCATCTCCTGAAAAGGTTTCAACAAGAGATTGAAACATCATCAACAACAAGCTCATTGACACAGTTGAGTAATGTGATATTTCACGTGTACTAAATGGAGATTCAAATTGAAATCTTGTGTTTGTGCTGTAGATTATGATTCCCAAGGTTATGGGCGTGGACGTCCCGCAGGACAAGATGGACGCAGCCTTGGAGGACCTGAACGGCTCACTGAAACTCTTGGAAGAAAAGTTTATCCAGGACAGACCCTTCATTGCAGGAGATCACATCACATTGGCCGACCTGGTTGCCATTGTGGAGGTCATGCAGGTGAGCAGAAAGGGGGGGGGGGGGGGGGTGTTGTCCTTTAATATCTATTGGTCCGTTTTAATCTCCTGCTGCAGAACCCCTCTGAGCAGTGCACATCCCAATTCAACATAATAGCAAAGATAAATGAGCGTACATTACATTTACACAACATTGTTAATAGTCTCACGTTCACCCATGAATCCTTGTGCAATCACATGAGCTAGCTAACCTATGCTAAATCACTGTGGGGCACATATTTATAACTGTGAACTAGTTAGCTACGGCTAGCAAGTGCATTTAGGGCCTTTTGCTTAAATCTCGCAGCAAAGTAAGACGCAAGTGGCAAAGGGGTTGTATTTAGTCTCTTAATTAATAATAGGTGTGTTTTAGGCGTAACATGAAATTAACCAGTTAGAGTGTCATCTCTCCTTCCCTTTTCAAAAGCAAGGTGCAGTCTCCACCGTCTCCCAATCCTCTGTCTCTGTATTGTGTCTTGTCAAGAATGGGATGTTTTTATGTATTATGTCTTTTATGTGGACCACAGGAAGAATAGTTGTTACTGCGGTAATAATAACTGTCTCTGGTAAAGACTTTGTTTGGGGGACTCTAGTGTAAATTCCCAAACGTTAGCTTAAAATAAATGAATTTATACAAATGGCTGCCTGAAGGGTTAAAAACCTGTAGAAATACAGACTCTAAAACACTGCAGCAGGTTTTAAGAAATGATTGGCAACTATGAAAATAGTATATGCTTTGTTGTAAACAGACGGGTATTGACAGAATCCATGTAAGCATTGATAAGGAATGATGTGGGTCAATAGTCACAGGGATAGCTGAGAGTTGGCTTTTCCACATTAACTGGCCTTCTCTGTGATTCTCTCCCTGACAGCCTGTGGGCTCCGGCCTGGACGTGTTTGAGGGGAGACCCAAGCTGACCGCATGGCGGGACAGAGTCCAGGCCGCCATTGGAAAGGATCTGTTCGACGACGCCCACCAGACCGTCCTCGGGGCCCAGGAAAATGTGAAGCTGATGGACGGCAGCAAGTTGGCGTTCTTCAAGCCCAAGATCCTCAAGTTTTTCATGTGAAGAGGAGAACACTGGTTCTGATACTTATAGACTGCATAATACACAGTAGCAGATCTTTTATAAATAATCTTGTGTAAAGTCTGTGTGATTTTGGGCTATATAACTAAAATTGGATTTGATTTGATTTGCATCAAGAATTTCTACTGTTTTCTAATAAAAGCACTGTAATGTTTAGTGTGACGGCATGTGACGTGCAGGACTGAAGCAGTCAGACACAGTTCTGGACATAACTGCTCCTCTGAGAGCTGCCTGCATGTCTGTGTCCACAGTCGAGCCCTTTCTCAATGCTTCACTGTGGACATAGTACATGCACTCAATGTCTGGAGACTTGTTAATGATCGACCAAGTGCTTTGTGTTTTTGCTCCAAACTCTTGTAATGGAAAATAAATTGCTTGATTGTGCTTATTGTTGTCTGTCTTCCTACGTCACATGATACGGGGTGAAGGTTTGACCTTTGTTTATGTCTTAGGTGTTCATGGTGGGAGAGGCAGTACATGGATAAGGAGACAGAGACAATCAAATCAAATCAAATGTATTTATATAGCCCAATATCACAAATGATACATTTGTCTCAGTGTGCTTTACAGACTGTACAGGTTACGACACCCTCTGTCCTTAGACCCTTCGCATCGCACAACGAAAAACTTCCTAAAAGAAACCCAAAATTAAAGAGGGAAAAATGGATGTCTAAACTGAATAAAGCCAGGTCCAGTTTTAAACTAGTTGCAACAGTGTTTTCCCCTTGCCCTATTCTATGTCCCCCTCACACGGTATCATTGCTTGACCTTCGTGCTGCATGCTCTGATCCTTTCTGCAGAAAAACTCTTCATAACAAAATACTCAGACAAACTTTGTTTCTCTTGATCATCTTTGTTAACATCATTTCCACCACAGTCTGCTCTCTGTCTGTTATGAGGATTAGCTGGTCACACTGTGACAATGTGTTTCATTGAATGGCTCCTGCAGTGGGAGATAATGTGGATAATTACATTACATTACAGTTCATTTAGCTGACACTTTTGTCCAAAGTGACTTACAATAAGTGCAAATAATCATGAGGATACGAATCTGATCAAGTATCGAGTAAGAATCTTTAATTTAATCTAATTTAAATGCAGAACAATAGCTTCAAATAAGCCAAACCAGTGTAGTGACATAAAAAGGTTGTGTACGTATTGACAGCACTAAATAAAGCAGGACTCATTTTATTGGAAGTCAGCTGCATACTTAAGGTCAAAGGTTAATGTATTGACATTCTACAACACAACAAAATGCAAGATGATTTACATTTCTATACAGGTTGAAATACATGTGACCTCATCTTGTACTAATTAAGCCACTGTAGAATTTTCCATATGCTTTAAAACCAAAGACTGTTCTCACACTCTCTCTCTCTCACACACACACACACACACACACACACACACACACACACACACACACACACCCCCACCATCAGTAGCAGTGTTTTTGACTGAATTCCCAGTAACATTCAGAACTCCCGTACTTCCCACACATTTGAACCTGGTAACCTTCAGCATCAAGGTCTGATTGGGAGTTCATCCTCCTGTTGTTTCACGGCGGGTTGCAAACCACCAAAATGGTGCAATGCTGACACCGAGTGGGCAAGGCCGGGCCATTTCAATTACATAGCAAATGTCATAACGTTATATGTGTATGTGTCTAATGAACACTAGTGTGTCTGAATTTTTGGGAATACATACTTTCTTTTTCATTTTCAGTGTATATATGTAATGAGAATAAAATAATGAATGTAAAAAGTGTAGGTGTAATAAGCTAAGGCTTCAGCCTATGTGGTTTACGGTCAGCATAAGTTTGCTTTGGTTTGTCAGTTATTTCAAAGTAATGACTTGTTTATATGTGTATTTGAGTTGTATAAATTGACCAAAAATAACCTCTGGAACACGAAGTCTGGTCAGTGGTTGAGATTAATGAACAACAAAGGTTCTTGTTTCAATGACAGACATCAGTAGGTCAAAATAATATTTCTGAAAATACTGATATTTCTTCTTCAATAGTATGTAATGTAACAGCAGATTAACATGGGCCAGACAGTGTACCTGAATATGACATGAAAATACAGTAACTGAATCTTTACTCCAGAGTGATTCATACTCATCGATTCTCTTTTTATTCAACATGTTAATAATGATGCATCAGATGTCCATCCTGTCCTCAAAAGAGTCAGTCAGTCTCTCTCTCTCTCTCTCCATTGTGCACACTGAAGACCCCACTGAATTTAATGGCATAAACTGTTTTATTACTTGCACTTCATTTTATGACTGAAAGAAGTTTGTACTGATAGACTTTTATTAATCCAGTTAGGCAACATGTTCACATCGAAGCTAAAGACAATTCCACTTGGAGGAAGAACATGAAGTAGAGTTGTACAGCCACAAAGATCCCTGTGTGCTTCCTCTGGACGCCAGAGAGTACAGCTTCCTCCAGGAGATCATGAAGATAAATGGTCAGAGCCTCGCATGGCTGGGAGGCTTCAGACTGCAGGTCTGCATTTATTAAAAAAAAAAAAAAAAAAAAAGAGTCAGGCTACATCAAGCACAGAATGGTCCGAATAAAGAGACTAAGAGACCACCTCCTGACGCTCATGTTCTTTGTCTTTTAGAACACGTGAATGTGGATTGAACTGGAACTACGAGTCCTCCGCCGTCTGCCTCACCTGCCTCTACTTAAACACCAGCTGCAAGTCCACCCGTTTGATCCATCTGGTGAAATACATCAGCTAAACCTTTTGTTACTTTTACATCTTTTCTTGCAGGGACTATATGACAGTTAGAATATTGTTTCAGTTTAAAGCCAACTCATGAAGTTTGTTGCATCTTACAGAATTATAATTTTCCTTTGTGTATTCTTTAAGTGTTGTAATTTGTTTGTCAAAGTGTTTGGAAGTAAGTTTCATTTCCATAATACAGACTCTCCTCTGCTCTCCAAGGAAATGATTAAAACAATTGTTACTATTACTGCTGGTTATTTCTTGTAGAGAGCAGGAGATGGCTAGTTATGAAAAGACTTCAGTTATAATTAGGGCTGTTGAATTAACATGTTAATTTCGAATTAATGTTAGGCTATCTTGTGACAAACAAGATATTGAAATAAAAGACATGTTTATACCAGTTTAAAATGCCTTACTACTACCAGAGTGGAACGACCACTCTGCGTCTTCCATTGCGCCAGGGAAAGGGCGTGCTCCAGCGGGACTGTCGATAGAGTGTGGAGAGGAGCAAGAGGGATCCGATCCGATCTGCAGGGAGGCAAGGCAGCAACTGTCCTGGGAAACATCCTTCAAGGTCTGGTTCACCAGACGAGGAGGAGCTGAGGAGGATCAGTGCGCAGCGAGGGAAACATCCTGTAAGGTCTACATGTATGTAATGATCATGTCTGACAAAAAAAAAAAAAGCTCAACTTCCCTACATGTATGTAAGGTCTACATGTATGTAAGGTCTACATCCTTCCACGTCTGGTTCAGCAGGTAATCTGACGTATTTATAGAGGAGTGGAGTCGGCAACTGGCGAATGAGATCGCTGATTTTAACTGGGTTCAGGTGTGTCAATTAGCAATGCTGGGTTCAGGTGTGTCAATTAGCAATGCTGGGTTCAGGTGTGTCAATTAGCGTGTCTGTGTGTCTTTGTTATGACAGTATGTGGAAAAGGTTAAAGGAAGTATGCAAATATTTATGCACAACAAGAGTTCATCGCCATGATAGCGGACAGCAACATTAAAATCACAACAATATATATAACATGCAACAGTCATAAAAAGGTTAACCATACATCACACGTCTTAAAAGATGGCTTTATGGCACTACTACTACTACTACTACTACTACTACTACTACTACTACTACTACTACTACTACTACTGCTGCTGCTACTGCTACTACTACTACTACTACTACTACTACTACTACTACTACTACCACCACTACTGCTACTACTGCTGCTACTACTACTGCTACTACTACTAGTACTACTGCTGCTACTACTACTACTACTGCTGCTGCTGCTGCTGCTGCTGCTGCTACTACTACTACTACTACTACTACTACTACTACTACTACTACTACTACTACTACTACTACTACCACCACTACTGCTACTACTACTGCTACTGCTACTACTGCTGCTACTACTACTGCTACTACTACTAGTACTACTGCTGCTACTACTACTACTACTACTACTGCTACTACTACTGCTACTGCTACTACTGCTGCTACTACTACTGCTATTACTACTGCTACTACTGCTGCTACTACTACTGCTATTACTACTGCTGCTACTGCTACTACTACTACTACTACTACTACTACTACTACTACTACTACTACTACTACTACTACTACTACTACTGCTGCTGCTGCTGCTACTACTAATATATTTAATAATAATAATAATAATAATAATAATTCCACTTGCTTCTGGTAACACATACATTCTATTCAATCCTGTATTTTGTATAGGGACAACAGCTCACAAGTATTCTTTTTTTTATTGTTTGAGAATAGATACAGCCTATTACACTCTTTAGACAGATAAAAAAAGCAATGATACAAACAATAGCGACATGCAGTTTTATAAAGAACAAACATCAGCTCCAGTATCTCCTGTAGAAGTCCACACACAATGACGACTAGCAGCTTGGCTTCACTTGACAGACGAATGGGAAGAGCATCTCGCAGCCATGATTGGACCAGCCCTTGGACGCTACAGAAACATCAGCATCATCAGCGATGATTAGCAACAAAATTAATCGATCAAGTTGATTGGTAGAATTAGGCCTGATGGTCTTGTACTGTACTGTACTGTAGGTTCAAATGTTTTGTTCTTCCATGACCAGTAAATGTGTGTTTTCTGTTCTCACCTTGAGAGTTGAGCTGCAGGCACTGGTAATGGTCAGGGGAGCTTACTGTATCCCAGTTGTGATAGTTAAAAACTGATCCATCTTCCCATCTCCAATCGCCCTGGAGGAAATAACACTTACAGTCAGTGTCTCTATATGTACACGTTTAGTTTAAAGCATATTGGTGTAGGATTCGAAAAATGATGACTCAAAAAACAAAGACTGCATCAATTTTCACTAGGATTGTCTAACTTTACTGCAATAAAGAGAAAAGGTCTGTCAGTCTAGAAATCACTCAGAGGAAAACAAATATTTCCTAAAATAAAGACTTTTTAATGTTTGAACTGACCTGGAAGTGGTAACCTCCAATCCAGGCTAAAGTGTGACCCCCAGTCTTGACCATATGCTGGAGGAAGTTATACTCCCAGATGTTGTGGACTGAGGCCAGACTGCCGTCATAAGCAGCACAGTAGCTCTGCAGGATGAGACAAGAGGAGAGGAGGGTTTTTATTTTATTTCAGAACAATTGTATACTGTTGTTATTCTAATAAAGAGCTCCAACCGTATTATTTTCTCTCTTTATTAATACTAAATTATTACCTCTGCATTTCTCCAGGAAACATAATCGTTGGCTAAGTAGTAGCAGTTACCACGGAAACTAAGCCAACCATCAAGGCAAAAAGAAAAACGAGCTGGTGAGAAAAAACATTGACAATAGTTCAAATAAAAACCCAAATTGATCTTTTTTTCACACATTATAAATCATGTGTTAATGTGAAGGTGGGCGATGTTCTTACTTTGAGGCAGAACTTTAGTGTCAGCATCCATCCCTGTAAAACCCAACAACATAACGTCTGTAAGCTTAACACATTCATAGATATGGTAGCATTAGTTGATACATGTTTGAGTTTACAGTTTATAAAGAGCAGCAGATTGGGTTATTCAAACATATTACTTATTTAAAGGCACAAATGAATTATGTTAGTATGGACAGTAGAACTGCAGAGTTTCTTTTGCTGATTCACAGCAATGATTCACTAAGAAAATGAGAAACACCTGATGTGATGATACAAGATGCTTCATGTTAGAGCAGAAACATCTGAAGTTAAGTAAAGATGTTTGAAAACACATGATGGTCTGTAATCTGACTGATCCTGTTTCCTAGTTCTTGTCAATACACGTGCTGCAGCATTTTGGATCAACTGAAGAGTCTTCAGGGACTTTTTGGGACAACCTGATAATAATGAGGTGCAGTAATCCAGCCTTGAAGTAACACATGCATGAACTAGTTTTTCTTCATTTTGTGACAGGATGTGCCTTATTTTTGCAATGTTACGTAGATGAAAGAAAGCAGTCCTTGAGATTTGTTTTATGTGGGAGTTAAAAGACATTTCCTGATCAAAGATAACACCAAGATTCCTTACAGTGGTGCTGAAGGCCAAGTTAATGCCATCCAGAGTTACTATGTCATTAGAAAAAACATTTGAGAGGCGTTTAGGGCCAAGTATAATAACTTCAGTTTTGTCTGTGTTTAACATCAAGAAGTTGCAGATCCAACTACTACTACTAAAAGAAAAGATATCTTTTTTTTACTCATTATACTGCATGATTTTTTAAGGATATTTATTTAAGTTTGTGTCCTCTTCTCTCTCTAGCTGCAGCCTTGTGTGTTACTGTGAAGGTGGGAGATGTTCTTACTTTGAGGCAGAGCAGCAGTGTCAGCATCCATCCCTGTAAAATGCAACAACATAACGTCTGTAAGCTTAACATATTCACGTATTTATGTAGCTTTCAAGGGATTACATTGTATCATTTTCATATCAATTTATAAGGCAGCTTGTAAGAATCCTTAGATATGGCAGCATTAGCTCACAGTTTATAAAGAGCAGCAGATTGAATTATTCAAACATTACTTATTTAAAGGCACAAATGAATTATGTTAGTATGGACAGTAGAACTGCAGAGTTTCTTTTGCTGATTCACAGCAATGATTCACTAAGAAAATGAGAAACACCTGATGTGATGATACAAGATGCTTCATGTTAGAGCAGAAACATCTGAAGTTAAGTAAAGATGTTTGAAAACACATGATGGTCTGTAATCTGACTGAAAGTAAAAATAAAGTGCCAATAACCTGATTTTGGTGAAGGTTTGTTTTCCTCTATTACTGCAGCAGCCTCAGTTGGAACCACTGAGGGATAAGAAGGGCAACGATGAAAATCAGTCTTTTACAGTTACAAAGGTATGTACTAAAGAAGTACCACTGAGTACAGGATCAAAGACCACTCTAGCCTGTACAGTCCCAAATCCCCCATTCATCAATTTGAACCAAATAGGATTAGTTTCAAAACTGATTTCATTAAACAATAACTGAGACTAAAGGCCACTAAATTACATGGACATGGCTTTTTTCAAACTATCATATAATTAAAATCTCCTTCTTGTCATTGGATGGTTGCACATGTGCCTTTACCCACTTATTCATTACATCCACATTACTGATGATCATTTATCAAAAATCTCATTATGTAAATATCTTTGTGAAAGCACCAACCCTACAATATTGTCACAATATAGATATCGAGGCATTGGTCTCCATATCACCCAGCCCTTATTAAGACTATGAGTCAATCTAAAAATATCTGACAAAGTTAACACTAGTTCCAAACCTTCATCCCATGACCCACATTTTCATTGTGGTGTTATTGAAATGGTAAAAGCATTGTAGTGCATCAGTGTATTGACTCACATGTTGCAGCCCTGATGGACAAAGCGACACAGAGGATAACGGACAGGATCAGTAGACTCTTCATGATGAAAACTAAAGCTCACAGGATCTGAAAGGTGGAAGCATCAAAAAGGTAAGAGGAAGAAATGAGCCAAAAAAAAGCAACACCGAAGCACAATGACTTACAGAGAGAAGCAGCAGTTGGGTAAATGTGAAGGTTTCTTCAGGTATCAGACAGGAGCCTCTGTGATCTTTATATACACACTGAACCTCATTGAGCCAACTCCCTCTTGTGACAGAGTTAACAATAAAACTTGTGGACTTTGCCTCCTGCCTCAGTTTTGAGGTCTATTGCAGGAAGAAGGAACTGTTTGTCCATCACTTCCCAACAAGGGGATTGAATAATGACATCAATCAAACTATATGGGTCAACAAAGAAGTGAAATTTCCCAGCTAACTCTTCATGGATAGTATGTACATATCCACAGTTTTACCCTGCGTCCCAAACACGAAAAAAAGGAAGGAGACAAACATTAAGACCACAGAGGTAAATATTCAGCGATGTTACTGTTAGCTTTTACAGAATTCTGTATATGAGTCTGTCAGTGACTGACCCTTATTTACTTTTGTTTCTTACTAGAATAAAAACAATTTGGATCAAGGTTCTTCTCCAAAATGGCAGCAGTCTCCATTTGCTAATTAAAACGCACATTTTTGCCCAATTTGTTATGTTAATTGGTATCTTAGTTGATGTGAGCTGAGTGAACTCTTGTCAGCTCGGGGAGTATAATTTGGACAGAATTACTCATTTTGCCAAGAGTTGGAGAGTAATAAAGCTTGTGAAAGACATTTAACAAAGTACAAATGGCTAGAAACTCTCTACATGATATTACGTACCTGTGACGAATGACGACGAATACTAACAAGCTGAACCAAGGATAAGTTGTAGCATGGAGCGCTCCTGATGAGGAGGTGCTACTTTGTACGCTGACCTCTGTATGAATGGGTGTGTGTATGGTTGAATACTGGCTTGTGTTGTGAAGCACTTTGAGTAGACTTGAAAAGTTCTATATAACTGCAGTCCATTTACCATTAAATGTGTTGAACGATGTCAAATGAAACCTTTGAGCTGGTGTAACGGACTAGAGTAGCCCGCTGACATCAAATTTATCAAAAAGGTTCGGATTCCCGGCCACACCAACACAGCGAGAATGACACCAACAATTGTATAAAAGGATTTACTTTTATTGCAACATTACTTTAAAACACCTTGTTAATAAATAGTTAAAATAATGTTAAATGTGTCAAGCAATAGTTCAGGCAAGTGGTTTAAAAATACCATTTGTCCAGTCCAGTTAATATATAACAACCGCTCTGCGTTTTCCCTTGCGCCAGGGAAAGGTTAGCTGGGCTCAGGTGTGTCAATTAGCTGTGTGTCTTTGTTATGACAGTTCGTGGAAAAGGTTAAAGGAAGCATGCAAATATTTATACGACGTTAAAATCACAACATTATATATAACATGCAACATTCATAAAAAGGTTAACCATACATACACACTGTCTTAAAAGATGGCTTTATGACACTGGCTTTACCTTATATATTTATTTACTAACACCTGTTCTGTAACTGAACTGGTTTTTGTTCTCCCTTTAATACAGCAGTCAGTATAACACACACATTTCAAGCATTTCAAAACACCTGAAACACCGGTATACAACAACATATTATTTATCACCACTCACTCCAACTCATCTAACTCATCCATTTAACATTTACAGACATCTGAATAACAGAATAACTGTCAAAGGAGGTACAATGAAGGAATGAACATATCTTGTTCAAATAAGTCTGATTATATAAGGAAGTTACTTAAGTTAAGTTAAATGATGCTGACTCAGTCAAGGAAACACTTAAGAGATAACTTTGTATGCACTTCAGCAGAATAATAAATGAGACTTCCTTCTGGAAAATAAGATTCAGTTCCCCAACCATTTGACATTTAATGATTAGCGTACAATCCTCAGGGTGTGGTTGATACAGTAGGTGTAATGAGGCTGACTCAGTCAAGGAAACAGTTGTGAGATTAACTTTGAATGAACATCAGCGGAATAGAGACTTCTTTCTGGAAAATAAGATTCAGTTCCACAACCATTTTACATGGATGAAATGAACGTTGCTTCCAGTATGAAGACCATCCTGCTGAAACTGCCTTACAAGCTCAGAGACCAGTGGAGGAATAGAGCATGTCAGCTACAGGAACAGCGTTGTCATCGAGCTAAATTCTCTGACCTGGTGGATTTTATAGAGAGACAAGTGAAGATCATGTCAAACCCACTGTTTGGAAACATCCAGGATGCTAAGCCTGTTCCAACTGTCAATAGCTCCACATTTGCAAAAACGAGTCAAGACCAAGATCAAGTAGTTTTGCAACAAATGTTACACTGTCAGCAGTGGCGGGCCATCAGGGCTAGCAAGGCCTTCTCTGCTAGCCTAAACATCATCAGAATATACATTTAATTTTGATATATTTTTTCCACAAATATGTATTTAATTATTCCCCATAGTCTATTCTCTTCATTTCATAGCTTGCCTCTTGGTTGCGCTGCTTCCAGCCTCAGATCGAGATTTGGAGGTCTGGCCTTTATGTTAGAGCTTTTATCCAATCATATTTCAGCCATAATGTGTTGCCAGGGTCCACGAAATCTGCCCTTAGGCCTTCAGAATCAACAGTGCGGGCGCCTGTCGCTTAAAGTGAACGGAGACAAAACTGTGGAGTTAACCAATCAGATTTCGAGTTGGGGACACTGGGCCAGCTAGCAGGCATACGATAACATCAGCACGTCCACATCTTTTGATGTAGCAGAGCTATGCAAAGCTAGCAAACTTTGAAAGACTTTGGTCGCAGATATAATTACAACCCCATTTTCAAGACGAATCTTTCAAGAAAAGATAGACATCGTGAGAAGAGAACATCCTTGGCCGGGTTTGTCCGCCACTTTCAAATCACTAACTACGAGCGGTACCCCCGGCTCACAGCCTCCGAGAGGCACTGCACATTGTACTGCTGGGAATGCCTGCTATTTACAACTAAATGTTTCGTAAATATTAATATAACTCTGTTGTTAGGGTGATGCAACGCCCGGTTATACTGAATTTCTGTCTAAATGTATAGTTTCTAGAGCCATGGCGTCATAATGATGGTATTAAGAGGTGGAATAATTCAGGTAGGACTGTGTAGGACATCACTGAAGGCCTAGGTGGGAAATGCATGGCCCGCCACTGACTGTCAGAAACAGCAGTGCAAGAAGATGTGACAACAAATTAAAAGAAAAGAGATTTATCCACTTAAAATGACAAGACCAGCATTCTTCTGCGTACCATAAACCAAGTGAAGCCTTTTACCAGTCATCACATCTCAGGTTTGGAAATATCTGGTCTGGACAGAGATGATTTCATCCAACTCTCTGATGTATTCACACACAAGACCATGCCTGTTTCCAAGTCACGGAATATTAAATATTACATTTTCACGAAATAGACGTTGACCTACTCATTGGGACAAATTGTTCAAAGGTATTGAAACCTTGGTAGCTGGTTAATAGCCAAGGGGATGGGCCATATGATATGAGGACCCTATTGGGTTGGATCATCTATGGAGGGGAAGGAGACGAAGAAGAGATTCTGATTCCCAATAAAAAGGTGAAACGAGAAAAGGAGCCACAGACAGTGGTCACTGCTGTGGAATTAGCAGATAAACCTGTTGAGGTGAAAAACAGGACTGAGAGGCCGAAATGGTCCAAGATGAAGCAAAAGCCCTCTGGAGGAAGCCTCACATCAGGAACACAGGATGTAAAAATAGGCGGCCGTGAGTTCAGTAGACGGAGGCTGAAGGCCTATGGGCTGAACCCCAAGAGACAGTTCTTCAGGATACTGGAGACAACCAGATGCACAAGAAGCTGAGACACAGGCACAGCAAGGACTATTGGATTTTTTTTTTGTATGTCTAAAGGGAAAATAAAGGCTAATGTTTTTAGCTCCTTTTTAGAAATTATTTATTGGTAATTGTTTAGCGGTGCCCTCAAGGACCACGTGAGTCGCCCGCAGGGCATGTTCGAAAAAATATCACGAGTCACCATGGAGCTCCGTGGAGCTCCCTTTTGCTGTTTAAAAAAAAGTCAATAACACTTGAATTATTCTTTATTTTAAAATGACAATATTGAATATATAATAAAAAAAAAAATGATTTAGCTTGCGTTTGAAATTGAACTCTGACCCCAGACAGTGTGCGAGTTCAATTCCACGCGCAAGCTAAATGTCCATTTCCCTTTTCGCTGAGACAAGCTAGTGGGAGCAGCTACGATGGGGCGCTAGGTGCGTTTTTTATGCTAAACATGGAAGAAAAGCGAAAGAAAACAAACTATTTGCACAATGATTGGGAGGAAGAATTATTTTTTACAACAGTAAAAGAAAAGTGTGTATGTCTCATTTGCGGGCGACGGCAAAGCGGCACATTGTGGAGACACTTCGGTACGTGTCACAGAAGCTACCATGCTAACTAACTAACTGACTAACTAACTAACTAACTAACTACTACTACTACTACTAACTAACTAACTAACTAACTAACTACCTGCAGCACTGCGGGCAGAACAAACCGAGAGTTAAAGGCAGCTTTGGGCAGCAGCATCTCTTTTCACGAGGCCGGTGAACAAGTCACAGAAAGCAACGGAAACTTAATTTACAGAAGTGATACTTTGTACTAAAATATAACTGGTGTGATTTTGAACAAAATGATACAAATGTGCTCATTCATACAAAACTGTCAATAAAGATATTTACAAAAATATCAGAGATGTGATAACTCTGACTTTCAAATGTTGAAATAGATTGAGAACATAAATAAATAATGTTGCATGTTTAAATATATCTGCATTTCTTACCATTGGTAAATCATTGTTAATAATTATTATGAGGAATAATTAACATTAACAGGTGATCAGACAGTCTCTTCACATATATGAATATTTATTACGATTATCATTATTAATGATAATATTATCATAAAAAGGTGAACCAAAATAACTATGTTATTCAGGAAGTTTGTATCAAACAAGTAGCTCTTCGTATTATTCAGTACCCTTGAAGTAGCTCTCAGCATCAAAAAGGTTGGTGACCCCTGGACTAGGCTGTCTGTATATAAGGGGGCACAGGTGACAGGAAATGGGTGATAGGACACAGGTAGAGAGAGCAAACAGTTCTCACCAGTGATAGACTCAACCGAATCAGATATAGAACCGAACCAGCTATATACCAGAACAGACAAACAGGAATAAAACAGGCACGAGCAGACATCCATAGAACCGCAAACCATCCGTAACTACAACCGGAAGCTCTATATCTGCGTAAGAACCCACACACCTACCTTTGTATATGGCATAAGAACATTGGAACATTGGACATTGGAAAATTGCCATTGAAAGAACTGTTCAATGCAACTCTTAAAGGAAGATCACACATTGTCCCATTCTTACAAAGTCTTTATTATGGAAAAGAAACCTACTTCCAATCACAAACACTTTGACACACAAATTACAACACTTAATCATGTAATGCTTTGAAGAATACGCAAAGGAAAACTAAAATTCAGTAAGACACAACAAACTTCATGAGTTGGCTTTAAACTGAAACAATATCCCAGCCGAGCTGTCCCAGGACCCCAGATGTTTAGAATCTTTGTTTAGCAGCCGAAAGGATTCTTGGAGCAGATGAAGTAGAAAGAAGAGCTGCACTGGGTATTTTTCCAACCATCTGAAAAAGAGGGGGAAAACAACATTAACACTAAATACATATTTAATACATATTTACAATTAACCAAAGATATAAAATCAAATCATATGTATTCATATAGCCCAATATCACAAATGACACATTTGTCTCAGGGGGCTTTACAGACTTTGCAGCATACAACACTCTCTGTCCTTAGACCCTCGCATATACCATGATGTTCACTTTAATATCACTTATTTTACTTTGTTCACAGAAAAGTTAGTAAATCATTACTCAGACCAAAGAAGGGTGAACTGTGCTCGAAGCATTGTTAAAGAGCCAGACAGCACCTTCAAAGACAGCTACGTAGTAACTTTAATCTGAACTAACACATTAGCGAAGGTTCTAACTATGTTGTATTCACGTTATATTCCCTGTGAGAAAATAACATAAGAAAAGACGTAAAAGTAGCAAAAGGTTTAGCTGATGTGTTTCTCCAGCCAAAGCAAACAGGTGGACTTACAGTTGGTGTTTAAGTAAAGGCAGGGGAGGCTGACGGAGGTGGACTCGTAGTTCCAGTTTTTGTAATAGAAACCCTCACGATTAATCCACATCCACGTGTTCTAAAAGACAAAGAGCATGAGTGTCATGAGGTGTTCTCTTAGTCTCTTTATTCGGACAAGGTTCTGGGCTTGATGTAACGGACTGAGTGGTCTTTTTAAAATAAATGCAGACCTGCAGTCTGAAGCCTCCCAGCCATGCGCAGCTCTGACCATTTAACTTCGTGATCTCCTGGAGGAAGCTGTACTCTCTGGCGCTGGTGGCCGAAGCCAGGTTAGCATCCAGGCTGTTGCAGTGCTCCTGTCGGACAGAGGAAGCACACAGGGATCTTTGTGGCTGTACAACTCTACTTCATTTTCTTCCTCCAAGTGGAATTGTCTTTAGTTTCGATGTGAAAGCTCCTGTTTTCATGGCCTGATGGTGACAGACTGACTCTCCATCACCACCAGGATGCTCCATGTTGCCTAACTGGATTAATTACAACGTCTATCAGATGACGTAAAATACTTTAAAGAAGCTTAATGGGAGTGACTGCTCACAATAACAACGTAGAAGTGTTACAGTAGTAGTACCTCAGCTTTGTACCAGGTCATGGCAGATCTGATGACTTTAAAGCAGCGTGGGCCGTGGTTGTACCAGCCGTCTGGACAGAAGCTATAACCAGCTGCAGACAGAAGAGAGAGAACGTTGCCTTCAGAGCACTTTCACTGAAACACACTGATAATAGGTCCTTTCTAATCTCACTTTGTACAGCCTCCTACAGCAGAAACAGCTGTTCTCATGAAACCAACATCTGCATGTATCGGATATATTCTGAAGAATTGTTAGCTGTGGAGTAAAAACTAGGCAGGTAATTAGCCCGACATGCAAATGTACTGCTGTGGTGCTTGAAGCACGTCATGCTTCTAGACATTTGTACATTCTACATGTCCTTTTTTTTATTTAGAGAGAGGTGTGTGACTTTTATTTGACTATTCTCTTTAAATTGTGTATTGTTTTTGCAATGGCGAGCTCACTCGTAAGGTAAATATTACAACTGTGATGTGCCTCTTACATTCAGATCCTGCTGCCTTCTCAAACACATGTTCTGCAAAACAGAAACGGTCGACATAAAGGTTAGTGAAATCAGGTCAACACATGTTTTAATATATTTATATAAAGTATATTGCATTATCAAAATGTGTGTGTGTGTGTGTTTTAAGTCTTATTGTGTGCATATTGTTGCTAATTGAACTGGCTTTTAGTGAGATAAAGTATAACTGATAAGCCAAATATGTTTATTTCAGCTAAGTTGACTATAAGCAGCCACAATATATTGTTATGAGGGACGTGAGTCCTTTTTAATTACCGTTGCTGTGAACAGGGACAGAATCTTCTGGCACAAAGACTTCATCTTTCCTCATCTTCTCCTCCGTCTCTGAAACAACAGCAGCTCCATCAGACCTCTTTTTAACTGAGAGTATTCACAACTACAAAAAGTCAAGGATGTCTGATGTAAATTATATTAATCTCAAACTGACTAAGTGTTAACTGACAAACTGGTTAAAACCAGACTAAGCGTCTACAGCCACACCAGCGGCTCTTTGAGGCTGCACTGAACTAAATGTTAATGTCAGCATGCTAACATGCACGAAGTGACAACGCTAACATGCTGGTGTTTAGCATGTATGTTCACCATGATTACCATTTTAGTTTAGCACGTTACAGTATTATGCTAACATTATCTAATTAGAACGGATGGCTGATGGGAATGTCAGTAAATACAAGTTGTGACTAGATGGGTAAGGCTACTCTTCCAAGATTCCCATATGCCACAATTCTTTCTTTTAGTGTGCAAAAGGTCACTACCTACAACTTGACAGAAGCTAAAGGAAAGGTACCAAATGTTGGTCTTAATTCTCAGCAATCACAAATCAGCAACAGCAGCTCTAATCTGGTGGCCACAAGTTCTCAAACTCCACAAAGCTCCTCTTTGAGATCCTCAGGGACTGTGGACTGAGCATACTGGTGGAACTTGTTTATCCTGGCTTTGGACATTAGTTGACAAACTATTTAAACATTTCATTTAGTTATTTTTTCACATGGCTGTCACAGTGCAGGCTAAATAAAAGATGAAATAAAAAGAGGACACTAACCAGGTGCAGGAACCATCTGTTCCTTCAGGGCCACCACTGCTGCTTCTGTGGGTGAATCACATGAATTAGATAGATTTAGGTGTGTGTGTGTGTGTGTGTGTGTGTGTGTGTGTGTGTGTGTGTGTGTGTGTGTGTGTGTGTGTGTGTGTGTGTGTGTGTGTGTGTGTGTGTGTGTGTGTGTTGTGTGTGTGTGTATGTGTGTGTGTGTGTTGTGTGTGTGTGTGTGTGTGTGTGTGTGTGTGTGTGTGTGTGTGTGTGTGTGTGTGTGTAAGCAAAGACCTTCAATACTGACCTGGAGCCTTCTCTTTGTCTTCAGCCGGAGCTGCAGAAAACAACACAACACTGTCAGTGACATTAGAGCACTTGTTCGTCTTCTTCACCGCACTCTGTGAGAGGCTTGCTGATGGACTCATGAGCACACATATGGTTGTGTGTGTGTGTATGTGTGTGTGTGTTCTGTCTAAAAGGTCAGCGTTGAATCTTACCTGCAAATGCAGCACAGAGGAGAATGGAGAGGACCACAACAGTCTTCATGGTGATAATCAACTGGTTGTTCTGTGTGGAGAAGAAAAAGCTGCTAATAACTATACAGAGGGAGAGCAGAACCATGAACTCCCCTGAAATAAAAGAAATATAGCAGGTATCTCACCTGTAAGGTAAATGTGAGCTAATGTTTTTCAGGTATCAGCTGAGTGATGCAGTGATGATGATGAGGTCTCCCCGCTCTTTATACACACACTGGAACACTGAGTGACGTTCATGTGGGCGTGTGGATGGCAGAACGTGACTCAGTCCTGAAGATGATTGCAGAGTGGACATAAAGATATGAATCTTATCATATAAACAGTTTGCACAAACCACTTCATTGTTGTTGTGACATCAGGTCAAAGGTTTAAAGAATTGAAACTGGGCTGAATATTCAGTTACTGTATGTGTGTCAGTGTGTGTGCTGCACTTGTGCTTTAAAGGACATGTGAACAGTGGTGATATGATATTCAAAATGATACTTAAGTAAAACTACAGATGTTTGAGCAGCAAAATGTACTTTTAGTAGTTTACATAGAAACGTGCACATACAAGTAGTCTGTCAATGTAACACTAAACATGATATTATTGGATTATTATTACTGATGCATGTGACATTTCAATCCTGCAGTTGACTGTGGTGGAGATAATCATCATTTTGAAAAGATCTTTACACACTGCTGGGCAGTTTAATCCATAATATTCTGTAGCTGCGGCCACTGTTACACTAAGTCTTTGAAGGACAAAGGCTTCAGCATCACCAAGGATTGTTTTATTTTATTTTATTGTTTGATTCCCACTTGTGTTTAATGCACTTTCTGCAGTTAATCTGCAATCTGATTTCCCTCTGTTCCAAAAGAAAAGAACGTATATTCCCAGTTGCTGTAGATTTAATAAGGACATATTGATTCTGTCTTTTCTCAGATCTGAAACCCAGGTGGAGGCATGGATCTCGCCTTGTCTGGCTGACATCTCTCAGTGGATGTCCGCACACCTCTTGAAACTCAACCTCGACAAGACCAAACTCCTTTTCCTTCCTGAGAAGGACTCTCCTCAGTTGTTTCCCCGACTCGGACTGCAAGGAATCTGGGTGTGACACTGGACGACCAACTGACCTTCAGAGCCAGCATCGCTGCAACAACCTGCTCCTGCAGACACACTCTGTACAACAGCAGGAGGATATGTCCCTACTGACTCAGAAGGCGACGCAGGTTCTGGTCAAGGTTCTTGTCATCTCACTGACTACTTTAACTCCCTCCTCGCCGGACTGCCTTCATGTGCCATTCGACCTCTACAGCTGACCCAGAATGCAGCAGCCCGACTGGTCTTTAACCTTCCCAAGTTCTCCCACACTACACCGCTCCTGCGCTCCCTTCACTGGCTACCAGTGAGTGCCTCAATCTGCTTCAAGACTCTGGTGCTGGCCTACCGTGCTGTGAATGGATCAGCCCCTTCCTACATCCAGGCCGAGGTCAAGCCAGACTCCCCAGTGCGTTCACTTCGCTCTGCGTCGACCAATCGGCTCGCTGCTCCCTCACTACGAGTGGGACCCAGATTCCCCTCAAACAAAACCCGCCTGTTTGCTATCCTGCCTCCAAAATGGTGGAATGACCATGTCAGGACAGCGGACAGTCTTCACACCTTCTGTCTCAGACTGAAAACTCACCTGTTTCGACAGCAACTTGACCAATGTAGAAAAATCATTTGGACCTGGTCATTTTAAAAGTAGCTCACAATCCAAAAAAGTGTGGGCACCCCTGCTTTAAGAGGTTTAGTGGAGATGGGTCATTTTTTACCCTTAGAACAAGAATATACAGGATGTTAAGACAGCACAAGGGTTAATGCCCAAACAGTGAAGGATCCTGTGATCCACAGTGTGAAAGGCAGCTGTAAGGTTTAAAATGTAGACCTTACAGCTGCCTTTCACACTTCTTTTAGACTCTAAAAGAACCAGAATAGCAATAATTTAGAGTCAAGAAGTTAAATTAAGAGAAGCTAAGAGAAAATCATTAAAAACTCTTAAAAGTGCTGTTCCAGTACTATGTCGTTGTTTAAAACAAAACTGAAACTTTTCAAAAATATCATGATTATGTCATTACCTCATGGTTATTAATAAGCAATATTATTGTGATAGTGAAAAAAAAATGATCCGAGAAGCTGTGTGAGCTTTAGAGCGTTTGGTAGCATGTCAGTAATTTGTTGTCTCTTGTAAATGTGCAAAAAGACAACCCTCCTTCGAGCCGGATTTGAACCAGCGACCTAAGGATCTCTGCGTTAAGCACCTACAGTCCTCCGCTCTACCAACTGAGCTATCGAAGGGATACACGCAATCCTTCAAGAGTACATCACTATTACATTTTGGCTAGAAAGAAAATACGAACAGAGGTAACGTTTCATTCATTCTTTATTTTCTTTCTTGTATTAATCATCCACACTCAGCATTTTGCGATATGTATAATTTGCTGTTGATGCTCTCTCTCCACACCAGCACCTATGATAATCTTTTTCCCACCCCACATCTCATAAAGAAGAAGACAATGTCATGGAAGGCCCTTATCCACAGACGTTTGGAGGAGGTATTGCCTTCAGCAGGGATGAGAAATCCACATTTAAAGGGACACAACTGAAATGGTGAGTTTATAGCTGTTTGCTACATGGCAAACACAGACACTGCACACCATGGGTAAACTTTGAAATCCATCATGATGTCTTCCAAAGACACTTATACTTCAAGTTAGTTAGTAATTAATCGACAAGCACGTTTTAACTCTGCAATAACCAAATCAGACTCAATTCATCCAATTCATCAAATCAAAAGAAATAGTAATAAAAACATTTATTGTAATTTCTGTTCATTGTTTCGAAATGATTAACATTATCTTAATTACAAAATTTACTCCAATTAAACAGCTCTAAAACCGAAGCCCTTCTAGTTGGCATCCCACATCAGGTCCAGTCCTCCTCCATAACCTGCATCACCTTCTCCGGTCAGAACATTCCACTCTCATCAACAGTCACCAATCTGGGTGTTAAAATGGATCCTCACCTGACCTTTGAGGCCCACATCAGACAAACATGCACGAACTCCTTCTACCACCTCAAAAACATTGCCAAACTCCGCCCCACACTCTCTCTGTCAGATGCTGAAAAGCTTGTCCATGCCTTTGTCTCCTCCAGACTTGACTACTGCAACGCACTTCTCATCGGGATTCCTAGCAAAAACATCCAGAAGCTGCAATACATCCAGAACAGCGCTGCTAGGATCCTGATGAGAGTGTGAAAGTACGAACACATCACACCCATCCTCAAATCACTGCACTGGCTCCCGGTCTCACTCAGGATGGATTATAAAATCTCCCTTTACACCCATCAGTGCATTCACGGAAATGCTCCATCCTACCTCAGAGAACTGCTCACCCCACAAACCTCCACAAGAAACCTCCGTTCTGTAAAGGCTAACCTCCTCCTTCCCCCCAGGACCAAGCTCAAAACCATGGGAGATCGCGCCTTCTGCTCTGCCGCTCCCAGACTGTGGAATGCTCTCCCTGAACATCTGAGGACGCCACAGACTGTGGATGCTTTTAAAACAGGCCTAAAAACGCATCTCTTTAACTGGAGCATTTTGCTAGACTTTAACCATTTAAAAGTGTTGTCTTGTCTATCAAATGTTTTTATTTTATTTTTTAAATGTATATTTTGCTCATTGTTTTTACTCTGTAGCACTTTGAGTTTCGTTTACGCAAATAAAAAGTGCGCTTATAAATAAAATGTATTATTATTCAAATAATTCAAATTCAAAATCAACAAAATCAGTGTTTTCCCAAGTCATTGTGCAGTGTTTGGGCCAACAGAGTGAGAAAACTGCAACAACACAAGAGGAAATTGTGATTTTATTATATTTTACAATGTTTAAAATAATAATTTCCATCATGCCACCTGCACTTGAACCATTCTCCTGTTAAAAGAGGACATAAGACTAAGCCCAACATGTCCATCAACACATCTGCTACGAAACCTTCCAGGGTCACAAACGTTGAGAGCAGATAAAGGCTCAGTGCAGAACAGTAACAGGACAGATGATATGTAGAAAATAAAAGTATTCTTTACCTCACAGAAGAGCAAGTGTGTAAGGGTTTGACTTGCCTTTAAATTTCATTACATTTCACACTCAAATAAAAGTCTACCATCAAATTCCTTTTCCAAAGAAAAGATGACACAAATCAGCTTCATTTCTGTACACAATGAAAAAAAAGACATTGTATTTAAAAATACTGTCTTTGTAAACCAATTATAACAAATAAAAAGGGGCATAATTAATACAACATACACACAATAAAAAAAAGGCAGTTTACTCTATAATAGTGTCAAGGAAGATGCAATTAAAAACAAAGATGTAACTACATTTCAAATTAAAATAACATAATAAAGAAGGAAGGGAGAATCATCATCAGCGTTAATGGATGATGTGATTCCCATGGAGTACCAAAATAATACCCTAAACTGGGAGCATGTTGGTAGTATACACAGTACACAGGTTATCTTTCTCTCTGTCTCACTCTCACACACACACATCTTGTAACATTGCATTGTGATAAGGGGTCATTTACAGACCCAACTCTAAGACTGGGCAGTGTGTTATCCGTCAGGAGGGGTAGAGGTGAGAAGAGGAGTTTTTAAAATCAATTTAGTTGAATTAAGAAGGATGCTACTGATCTCCAGCTGAGGTCAACAAGTCATAGATTAAAGATCCCATACTGTGTATAGTTACAAACACACTGTCCTCTGGTGCAGGTGCAGCATATGCTCTTCATGCTATTTCCCAGGAATATTAACATCCCCACAGAAAGAACTGACATCACTGATTGGCCGACGAGGTAAATCCACAGAATGACGGCCTTCTGGTTCAGATGCTGCAAACTGGCCTTATTGGACAGATGTCACCTATTTTAAGGGATGTCAGCCAATCAGAAGCCAGTCCAGTTGTGATGTTTCCTGTGGTTGGCCTAAACCGGTTTTGGGAACTTGCAATTTAACTTCTCAAGTAAAAATGAGGAAATAGTTTTTATTAACTTTGATGGGACATAACTATTAACTAGAATCCTAGTTAATCATGTTTGTGTCTAATTGGGGATCTTCATTTGTAATTTTCCACTAGTTACTTACAACTCATTCTGAAGCTCCACCAACCACAGTGTCCTTGACAAATTGCCAGATTGAACAATATATAATATATATACAGTATTTGAATATTGAGGGTCTTCTCTCCTCAGTAGGACGTGACCTCTGCTTCTGCTCTACCTCTTGTCCTCTCCATCCTCCCCGACCCTCTGCCCAATTTGAGGGGCTTTCTGGTGGTGAACCAGGCCCATGTTCATTTCTCAGTTGAAGCACTGACAGTGAAGCTCTTTCAACTAGAACTAAACACTTAGTAAATCCTCAGCACCTTTAGGCAACCCTCAAACTGTTTATCTTTATCGGGTTTTTATTCACATCCTCACCTTTTCTCACAAGGACACGACAGCATTTACATCCACTGAAACCATGTGAACCATCAAAAGGGAAAAAACTAAAGATATATAAGTAAATACTTGTACCTGTGTATCTAAGGTTAACTTGTACCACAAAGGCTCAATAGTAAGACTCCAAATAGACCAAAGTGACTAGGCCTTAGTTTGGTCTTTTGTCATTTCACACACAATCATAAACATATAGAGCCGAGGTCATTTAAAAAAACCCATCAAGTCAAAAGTAGGAGGTAAAGTATGGAATGACGTTAAATGAGGATTATAGTAACAATGATAAAAAAGTAACACAGCGGATAACTCATAGTAACAATTTGATTTGTTCCGATAGCTTGCAGGCTGAGGTGTAGTTCATCAGTACCACCACAAGAGGGAGCAACAGCACTAAACTTCAACCACAAACAAGCAGGTGGTTTGAACAAGGCAAGCACGCAGTCCATCTGTCTTTCCCTCCATCACTCCTGGTTACCTGGTGTTTTAAATGATAGCTAAAGTACATGTTATGTACCATACAAGTTGATTTGACTCTACTCCTATCCTACGCTACATTCATTCACCATCTTTGTCTCTTTCTGCTACATTATTCCTGCATCCCCTCCTCCTGTCCCCTCCCCCACTGCTCCAACTTCTCTCTTTGTCCTTTCTCTCCCAGTGTTCATTGAACTGCTCTAACGTTGTACCTTCTTTTCCTGGTTACTCTTGCTCTCTCTCTCTCAGTAAAGTGAACTTGTTTTTGTGTTAAATATTAGTACCAATCCATTCTCACGTGTCGACATTTAGTACCTAGCTGTCTAGTAGCTAAACCTGTGAGTGCCATCATTCTTTTCTGCTGGTTCTTTTAGCCTCCTCCTCTTTCTCTGCTGCAGCTTCCTCAAACTCCAGCTGGTAATGTGCTTACTTGAAAACAGAAAAGTTTGGACAGACTTACAATGACAGACGAACCCAGCAATGACTCAATCAACATCTTGAAAAGTGGTTCCCTCTGCAAAACAAAATCTATGTCTCCTATAACCCGAGCGTCCCCTGCACCCCTCTTAAATGCTGGCTGAGAGAGTGTGCCTCAGTCCAGGTCCTCTTCTTTTTATTTTCATGGTCTCTTTCTCTACTCCTCGTTCCTCCTTCCACTCTTCACTGCTCTCACACGATGTCTGCCCCGGTCGCTTGTCCTTTCACTTTTCCACCAGTCCGTCGTCCTCTGTGATGCCCTGAGCTCTGAGCTCTTCCAGGACGTTGTTGAGGTGTCCGGGGTCAGGGAAGCCGTGGCCCGTCAGGTTGGAGCCAAACTCTGTCTTATGGTGGACCTTGAAGAGAGGGGAACACATGTTTTGTTTTGATGACAATAACCCCTGATGTGCATATATCACAAACTACAGACTATCAGATTAGACTTGAGTTACAGTCTAACACTAACCTAACCTAACACTATGTACCTCGTTCCAGATGACGGTGTCAGACTCTCCAGTAGTGCTCGAAGTCCCAACTGAGAAGATCAACCTGCGGTCCCATGCTACCAGGAGCAGTCTCAGTACCTGACGACGGGTTAGGGTAAAGGTAAGAATGAATGTTTCGTTTGAACAATCAATCTTCAAAAAGAATAGATTTACATAGGCTGATGGTTGTGTGTGACAGGACGGTGGATTGTGTTTACCTTGCGTCCTCTCTCGCTGTCTGGGAGGTAGCAGTGTCGGGGAAAGCCTCTGGCAGTGAAGGGCTTCCCTGGGTTGGGATGCTCTGGTCCCTGAAAGGAGAGGGAGATGGTTGATATTAGCAGGCACTCATGCTGATCAACCAAACTCTGAGCATGTAAGACCTCTTCAGTCCGCCCAGCTCTCCTCCAGTACCTGAAGGCCTGGTGGTATGTTGTAGATGATGCGTATGCTTTTGCAGTCAGGATGTCCTGGTAGAGAGTGAGGGATCACATGGTACTCCATCTTCCCTGCCGGTTGGTTGCCTGTCTTTACACCGTAGATGGTTTTACAGGTGGGACACTGAAGACTGCAAAGAGAGAATTGATGAGCTTATTTTCAAAACAGTTGAGAGACAATGAGGAGTGCTGCTCTGTTTGTAACCTACCTGCCGTCCTTGTTGCCATTATTATACATGGCCACCAGACACTGGAAATGGTACTGGTGTCCACACTGTGCTAGTCGCCCAACTGACTCCGCCCGAGACACGGGCGCCACCCCCGGACCCTTATATCCAGACGGACCGCCTAACGGCTCCATACAGATGGTACAGTCCTAAAAGAAAAAGAAGATCATTTCATATCATTTCATGTGAAACCAACATTATACATCATATGAGTTAGCACCGTGAAAGATACAGATACAAATATCGTTCATACCTCCTCTGGGGGACTCTTTACTTTCTGCAGGTACTTCTTTACCACCTCCTCTGGAGTTTTACCTGCAGACAGGAGGGAGGGGGTGAAAGGCAAGAAGAAGTCCAGGTCATTAACACCTGTTGGTGAATCATTTCTAAAACTCTCACGCAATAGAAAAGCTGATGATAAACGGCACATGGTTAAAAGTGATGTAAGGGCAGAAAACATACAAGTGATGCTTTTGTGGAGGCAAAACTATGTTTCTTCTGCATTTCTGTGGTTGGTTCTTGACTTACCCTTACGAGCCTGTTTCTTGGTGGTCTTCCTGCAGCAGTGGCCAAAGCCTGGCACGGGTTTGATGTCGCTCTTGCTGACAGGCGGAGGATGCAGCACGAGTTTTGGAGGTCTAGTCAGACAAACGGGCAGAGCGGCAGCACTCATCAGGATACCTGTGATCCCTGGAATACAGAAGAGAGAAGTTGAGTCTTGTTCGAACACAAATAGCATTTTCCTCTCTGGTTTCTTGTGAAGTTCCACAAAGAAACTAATCAAAATGTGGACATGCTATAGCTGTCACCAGAAGCATCCAATGGTTAGTGAGTGTGTGTGATTTACCGGCCAGTGCAGGGTGAACAGGACTGGATCCATTGAGGTTCTTCACTGGGACGGTGGGCACACTGCAAGAGGAGACACAAACAGTTTAGTACATTGTGTTTCCAACACTGGAACCCCTCACTGCAGCACACCGATACTCACTTTGAAAAACTGATCACTGTCATTTTCACACTGAGAGGTCACCAGGTTTCACAAAAAGACAAAAAAGACGACTCAGCTTTACAAGTTAGTATCTTGTCAAACGTTCAAACAGCGAAACAATTGAAGACAATTGTCATAAAGACACAAGAGACTCAGTTCTGCCTCCATGTTTCCCTCCTCGCTCTGTTTGTATCTCTGTGTGCATCTTCGTCCGGCGGCTACAATGACTACGCCCGGCTGTGTGTGTGTGTGTTAATGACAGATAATCCACAGAGTTTCCATCTTCTCAGTGATCTCAGAGAGATGGACGTCATTCAGCTGATTGCTGGGGATTATCTGTTTCATCACAAAGCCCATCATCTTCATCATCATCATCTTTAGGGACAAACCCATCTATCATACGCAGACACATAAGCTGTTTTTTAAAAGGAATTGTATAGAGCTGTACAGACTCCAGTACTATGATAGATGATCGTGACATTTGAACTTTACTCTCAGAAATAAACAAGCTGAGATTCAAGAAGGAACACAAACACGCCTACATTTATAGAAAACAGCTCCTCCCTCGAGCCGGATTAGAACCAGCGACCTAAAGGTTCCTGCATTCACCACTACACCCCTCCGCCCAACCAGCTGCACTATCAGACCGACTCCAGGCTGTTGTTGGCAGTGTGACACGCAGAAGGATGATCTGTTGTTTCCAGTTTTTGGTTTAGCTTTAACAGGCTTTCTGTCAGTGCACTAAGCTGCTTTCACTTAACACCACTCAGTGACACATGACGACAAACGACTCACTAGTGTGTGTGTGTGTGTGTGTGTGTGTGTGTGTGTGTGTGTGTGTGTGTGTGTGAGTGTGTGTGTGTGAGAGGAAGAGGAAGACAGAATGAGTTTGTGTGAAAATGAGGTGTTATTTTATTCGCTTTGGAGAGAAAAAGCAAAACAGAAAATGTAGTAGAAGAAGAAACATGCAGAGTGAGGGGTCTAGCACAGAAGCCACTGATGTAATGTGCTACTAGTTCACATGCATAGATGTAGCTTCCAAAACACACAAGTGCTAAACATTACAGGGTGAAGATGGATAGAAAACTGAGACACAGACAAGTCAACACTGGTGGGTTGGCTTCTCCGCCTCTACATACGACCGACAGCAGTCGAGTAGATTACGGTACATCCTTCCAGAACATCGAAAGAGAAGCTGCGCAGACCTCTGCTCTCTGAGACTGATACTGACGCTGTCTGTGTTCTGCATTCTCTCTGAACTTCCTTTATGTCCAGCATATTATTTGCTTGACACTTTATGTTGTTTCCAGTGCGATAGTTCTGAGTCTGCTGTTGGAAACATTACTTTTGCCTCTCTAGAAACAACATTTAGCCTAGTTGTATTTATTATATTCAAAAGGACAGAGGTACATTGTACAAAACGTTATACAAAAATGATGTAAAAAGAAAATGAATTGAGTCAGAAATGATGTGAAACCTTCATCACAAACATGACACTTGACTAACACGGCAGTAAAAAGCTGCTCTTCTGATAGTCTGCTGATAAAAACAATAATAATGGCCAAGGCAGGGTTACATTACATTCCACATGTTAACATATTCCATCATTAAGTGTGTAGATTAGATGTCTCCTTAATGGCCGCCTCACTTCTAAGAAAATAGGGTTAGGTGCCTCCTTTTGGATTGTACGACTTTACGTTGTGTACATCTCATCACACTGAAGACTGTGGTGTATGAAATATCTTCTCCTCACATCCTATTGAAGAGAGTGACCGAACATCTCACAGGAACCCAGCACAGCAAAGTGACCCACCATTGATATCAGTCACTCCTCACACAAGCGATATACAAACATCACACGTGACGTCACACCTTGTTCATTCACACAATTTCAACCCTAACGAGCAGTAGTTTCTCTAGTTTAAGCAGACACAGCACCAAACACCGCCCACAGTCAGAAGCTGTCCAACAACCAAGTAGTGAGAATGCACGGCTGAATGTGTCTCCCCTCACATCTTAATCACAGCACGTGCACGTTGATCAGCTCGGTCTGAACAGCGCTCTGCACACGATGCTATGAATAGGCTATCTGCTGATGACGGATGGGAAACACCTCTATTACATCTGCGCTGGATCACTTCAATGAAATGACAGTGATCTCACACACGTAAACACACACTCACCACCTGATCTATTAATAGCTAAAAAGCTGCTGCGTTAGCAAGGGGAGCTTTAGCGTACGAGGGAAGGAAGAGAGAGTGTTGAGCCAAGTCTGATCCTGGATAAGCTTCATGTG
The DNA here is from genome assembly GCF_900634415.1 of Cottoperca gobio. Taxonomy (NCBI): domain Eukaryota; kingdom Metazoa; phylum Chordata; class Actinopteri; order Perciformes; family Bovichtidae; genus Cottoperca; species Cottoperca gobio. The sequence continues at coordinate 24,475,596 of NC_041355.1, read as the reverse complement.
GCTCATTAACACACTGTCCAGCCACCCCACTGATGTGCTGACAACACACACGTACACACAGCTCTTTTGTTTACAGTCCCACGTTATCACAGCGTAGCGCACGTTACAAACACACTATAGATTCCAGAGTGGGAGGGGTTATTCTGGATGTCCACATTTCTGCATAGACATTTGACTACAAGTTGTAGCACTGCCCAGACTTGGACTTAGGGCTGGATATTGACACCAAATACTTTTTTGTACCAACAATGTGACCATTGAAAAGAGTAAAAACTGTTAAGAGACAACTCAATAAAATAGTTTACAGTACTGCTCGCACTTCCCCGGCTCTAAGCCGCAGTGTGACGTGTGAAGGTGGAGATGTGAACGTGTAAAGAGCGGATCTTAATGTACACTTTCCCCAGTCCTGGTTGGGATCATTGATAATAAAATGTATGAACACACTGTGCTACAATCATTCACTCCTGGTGTTTTATGGATTCTTTTCACATCCTCACATTGGCTCAATATTTTCAGTGCTATTTGTTTTATTGATCAAATAAAAGGAAAGAAAAAACTTTTAAGTTCCATGTTTTGTCATCTATTATTTCATTACTTATCCTGATGTTTTAGGTTCTTGCTGCGGTATCGTTTCAGTATTGCTGTCGAGATACTTAAGGCAGGCATCATCATTTTAGTATTGTGACAACACTAATATCTATATATGTATTTGGATATGTCACAGGACAGGAAACATTTTGCTACACAAATTACATTTATTTCAATTGAATTTGAATTTATTTATTTGAATTTGATTGGGATGATGAAATTTAACATAGTTCCAATACAGAGCATGAAATTGCTATGCTGCAAAGATTAGTGTATTTTCAACTGTTAGACAGTAACACCCTCTAGCCAATCAGAGGCAGAGGAGGGCGGGTCATGCATTCACTATAGTAGGACTCGTAACATCGCAGGGGGGAAGGGCCTGAATGGGACTCCAGTCTCTTGACCCTCTGCGACCTCAAACCCGCCCTCCTACCCTCCACCCGCTTCCCACAATATCACACACTCCCTCATCTTTGTCTCACACACTCCCTCCGTCCCTCTGCTACTCCTATTCCCCCAGATGGACATCAGCTGGACTTTAGACACCAGACAATAACACAGCCCACACATTCTCACACACATATTGTCTCACGCACATAAAGCCGCACACACAGCCTCACACACATTCTTACGGACACACTCACTCACTTAAACACTCACTATTGATGTTTCAGGGAAACTTCCTCTGCTTTTGTGAAACATGATTTCCTGTGACAGACAGTGGCAGAAAGGTTTGCTGTTGTGGGGCGACTGTGTGACATTTTCTAACGTCCTACTACATTTCAAAAGCAAGCTGGGAGCTTCTTTTGTCAACACACAGAGAGAAGGGTGTTTTTGTTGAATAAATAATGACCAACAAATAAAATGTTCAAAAACATAATACAGCAGTTCAAAAGTGTTCATTATGAAATGATGTGACTATCGTTTGGCATTAAACCATCAGAACTGACCTGAGTGTAACTCAACACACTGTTCCTAAAGATAATGAGGGAAAGCATCCTGTGAATTCACAATGCAGACACACAGGCAGAGGAATCGGCACAGATCAGTCACATGACTTCGCCATCGCTCCTTCAGGTTAACTTGTTTTCAGTCTTCATCTTCTATTATTGTTCAAAAAGAATTCAAAAGTCTGGCCAGACTCTGTCTTGAGAGCAAATAACTGTATACTAATGCACCATGCATTCAGACTAGATTTATTTTCCTTTTTAATACATACTTCTTACTCTAACTTTAATATTGGCGATCTGATCCTATAGGCTACTTACTTATTTACCTAAATGTTGATTAAATGCAAACAATACCTCATTTTTAATGAGCTTGTTGATCAAAATACTGAAGGCCCTGATTCAAAACTATAATATTAATAAGATTCAATAATCTATATGATATTGAGGAAAGGTTAACTGGTAGAATGCATATTCTGAAATTGATGATAATTGATGCAATGCGGTAGAGGGGAGACCTCTGTTATAGTGATTGTACAGCGGTGTTACACCTCATAAACAATCTTTGACGGACGACAGAGCACACAAACCACAACAACAAAGTCATCGACTTACACAGAGAGTTAGAAACAGCTGATACAGCGTCAGTCAGTGCTGGATAAAAACGGAAGGCTTTGCTAATGCATTATGTATTACATTATTTTATTAATATGGGCTTCACAAGGCCAGTTGTGCCGATGGATGGATGTATTTTAGATATATGTTATACGTTTTATATAGATTAATCCATAATATATAATAAATATTAGTAACCAGTTAGCTACACAATTTGTACATATATACAATTTCTGTATTTCTCCTTTTATTTATATTCATTCAAAGCCACAGCTGCTTGTCTTGTTGCACGTCAATGCACATCTGCTGTCCAATAAAGACATCTTTTTTTGCTGCTGAACTAGTATAATGTTGAATTGTCAAAGATCCCATGTAGGTCATACTGATCGGGCAATATATTATAATACTCCAACAACAATACGCCTGCTTAAAGCCACAAACCTATTGTGTCCGCCAGCAGCCACACAAAGCAGAGACAATAGAGACAGTTACTCTGGGAACTTTTTGTCAAAGTCAGATTTGTCTGCATTCTTTTACTTCTTAAACAAGTCTTTATTATTGCATTCTTCTCCTTCATTCAAGGATACAAGTGTTGCTCAAGGTTTTGTTGTACACACAATCTTTTCCTTGAATTTGTGAAATAGATAAGAATGTTCCTGTCTGTGGTTACAGCTCCCTCTGTGGGTCACACAGGATGACGATGAAACCTGTTGGTGAACCAAACAGGTGACAGCACATTCTCCCTGCTCCTCTGTTCCTGTCTCTCTCCCAAATACAGTCAGACTTCATGGAGTTCTCCCCCCCCCCCCCTTCCTGCCTAATTTCCCTTTACTCAGTATGCTGACTGTCCTGCCCCCTCCCCTCCAAACACCATTCCCCCCCACTCATTCCCTCCCTTTGTCTCGTTCATATAATCCCCCACTAGAGATAGAGTGAGCACACATTCTTCACTGCTGTTAGGATTGTCAATATTTACTGTGTGCCAGAGAGAGAGAAGGACAATGTGTGTGTGTGTGTGTGTGTGTGTGTGTGTGTGTGCATTTATTAAATGCCTTCACAGCCAGGCATTACTGTGTGTGTGTGTGTGTGTGTGTGTGTGTGTGTGTGTGTGTGGGACCTCCCTCTCTCTTCTCTAGTGTTGGCCTGATTTCTTGCACCACTGTGTGATCAATCTTTGACAGTTTGCGGACTTGTTTCTTTGTCTTGTAGTCCCCACCCTATTCCCATAAACCCATGTCTTGGTGTGCTGTCTGAGACTGTCTATGCATGTGCACACGCACTCACGCACTCACGCACTCACGCACACACCCCGTCTGAGTTTTGATTGTCTGGGGATGAAAACAATGCTGACTGAAACGGTATCGCTGTCTACCTCTCCCCCACCTGAAGGATATTCATATTGATATGATGGGGTATTCCACCACATCCACCCACCCCAAAAAATCCCCACACGCTGATAAACGCTATGAGGGGCATAGGGTTTTAAGTAGCACAAAACTATACAGGCTGCTAGAAGGAAGCAGAGATAAAAAGAGTGAGAACTGAGAAGGAAAGTGAAGAAATAGTAGGAAAAGAATATAGAAAGGTCTGAGCAGAGAGAGGGGGAAGGAGAGGCTCAGCATTGTGCTGCTAATGCAGCCCAGGCTTGGGTAATCCAACAAAGGTTACTGTGGAGACCAACAATGAGGCTCTGAGGGGCCCAGACTGCTGAGACGCGACAGGAGAGGAGGGAGGAGAGGAGCCAGGGGAGGAGAGGAGGGGGCAGGGAACATACGACAGAGTTGAGGGAGGGGGGGTACTACCAAAAAATCTACATCTAAAGTATCTGACAAGAATCCCATTGTTTGGTCTCTGGTGCAAAAAAGAAAAGCATCACTTCCTGTACAGTGGGAGGCTTTTTCACAAGAAAAGTAAAACACACACCTGTTGTTGAAACCAAGATATGGGAAAGCTTTGATGACGCAGCTTCCATCATTGTTGTATGACATCAGGGAGAGTTGGAACATATCACTAGGTAATCTAGTTTTCCTTTCCGCTTTGCGGTACTGAAGAGTCCGTTTGAAGTTGAGTAGAGTAACTGGAAGCTGAGTCAAACCAGCCTCTGTGGGTAAATGAGCAACACTTCCCCCTCCTCAGTATGACTGTGAAGAGCGGCGCCAAAACAACAGCAAGTGCAATCAGGCAGCACTCTCTGAGTAGTTTGTGGTGGCAATGACATTAGTTTTGCAAATATTTGGTCATAAAGTGTTGCACAAAATGTGATGTTGACTTGATGAGAGCGCTAGATGAAAAGTTAAGGGATCAGCAAAAGTAATGACACTGCATCCTGAGAGGAACATGGATGCTTGTACCAAGTTTCATGGAAATCCATCCAGTAGTTGTGGAGACATTTCACTCAAAACTACAAGTGTCAACATAAGTGTGGCGCTAGAAGAAAAGTCAGGGGATCACCGAGGCCAGTAAGCTTTGTCCTCTGGGACCATACATGTCTGAACCAAAGGGGTGGACCAACTGATGGACCAATGGAGACAGTTTGGCTAAAAAGTCCCAAATAGGTTTTGCTGAATATGACAAATAGCCCCGATCTCCCAGAAGCTTTGAAATCAATGTGATACAAACTCCACATGAGTTCAAGTTTTTGAAATAGATCCACCAACATTAGAATCAAACTGAAATGACTTTAAGATGGCAAATAGTATTTTACCATGGATATATAAGGCAGCAGCTAGGGATGGAAGAAACACACTTTGTTAAGAGATTTAGTTAGAAAGTCAGAAACAATTATTATTTAGGAGAGATGACAGGGAGGAAGAGGAAGGGATTAAGGGCTGGAGAATAATCGGTAAAAACACAGGAGTTCAAGGGTACTTGGAAAGAAAGAGCCAGAGAGTGTGTTCAGGGCAGGGTGAACAGGGTGAGAGGAGAGCAGGGTGGGAGGAGATCAGGGTGAGCAGGGTGAGAGGGGAGCAGGGTGGGAGGAGATCAGGGTGAACAGGGTGAGAGGAGAGCAGGGTGGGAGGAGATCAGGGTGAGCAGGGTGAGAGGGGAGCAGGGTGGGAGGAGAGCAGGGTGAGAGGAGAGTAGTGTGAGAGGAGAGCAGGGTGAGAGGAGAAAAGGGTGAGAGGAGAGCAGGGTGGGAGGAGAGCAGGGTGAGAGGGGAAATGGGTGAGAGGAGAGCAGGGTGAGCAGGGTGAGAGGAGAGCAGAGCAGGATGATAGGAGAGCAGGGTGGGAGAGCAGGTTGGGTGGAGAGCAGGGTGGGAGGAGAGCAGGGTGAGAGGAGAGCAGAGCAGGATGGGAGGAGAGCAGGGTGGGAGGAGAGCAGGGTGAGAGGAGAGCAGAGCAGGATGGGAGGAGAGCAGGGTGGGAGGAGAGCAGGGTGAGAGGAGAGCAGAGCAGGATGGGAGGAGAGCAGGGTGGGAGGAGAGCAGGGTGGGAGGAGAGCAGGATGGGAGGAGAGCAGGGTGGGAGGAGAGCAGGGTGAGAGGAGAGCAGGGTGGGAGCAGAGCAGGGTGAGAGGAGAGCAGGGTGAGCAGGGTGGGATAGTGTGAGAGGAGAGCAGGGTTGGAGAGCAGAATTGGGTAGGAGAAAAGGAAGGGATGGCGGAGAGAAGGATGAGCAGGATGATAGGCGAGGCAGGGGTGATAAGAGAGCAGGGTGGGAGGAGAGCCGGGTGGGAGGAGAGCAGGGTGAGCGGAGAAAAGGGTGAGAGGTGAAGTGCAGAGGAGAGCTAGGTGAGAGAGAGCAGTGGTGGGAGGAGAGCAGGGTGGAGCAGAGCAGGGTGGGGAGAGAGGCGCAGGGTGAGTAGGAGAGCAGGGTGGGAGCAGAGGCAGGGTGGGAGCAGAGCAGGGTGAGAGGAGAGCAGGGGTGAGAGGAGAGCAGGGTGGGAGGAGAGCAGGGTGGGAGGAGAGCAGGGTGAGCAGGGTGGGAGGAGAGCAGGGTGAGAGGAGAGCAGGGTGGGAGGAGAGAAGGGTGGGAGGAGAGCAGGGTGAGCAGGGTGGGCGGAGAGCCAGGGGTGCAGAGGAGAGCAGGGTGAGAGGAGAGCAGGGTGAGAGGAGAGCAGGGTGGGAGGAGAGCAGGGTGAGAGGAGAGCAGGGTGGGAGGAGAGAAGCTGCAACTGGTCAACACAATTCAATTGGTTAAATGTGTTTGTGATTGCGGTGTACTACTTCTCCTGCTGTAAATGTTTACAACAGCAGTCTGACAGCTTTTGTACATTCAGGTATACTGCTGGTGTTGAAGATTGATCGAGGTGTGAAAAGAAAGACATAAGACAGACAGGTGGTTTTGCCATCTCATTTTGATTGTTGCACATCTATAGTGTTTGTTCATCTACCGCTGAGTTTAAACAATGTTTTTAAATCAACAAGTGTGTTTTTAAATTGTGTGTTCTCGTAATTCCTGAGGTCTCCACGGTGGTTTCCAATTTGAAATGGTCAAATAAAGAGGCTATCTGCTCAGACCTTTGCACCGTGCGTACCCTTGTGTGCATAGAATAGCTTTAGAGGGGCTGCTGACCCATGGCCTCCGTCCCCCCTCTGCTCTACAGATGCCACTTCACAGATGGTCAACACAGTCTCATTAGTGTGCATGTGATTTATTTTGACTTAACATGAATTTGACTAAGTGTTTAAAATGTTAGTCACCAGAATTCACTGTCTGCTGACACAAGACACATACATGGAGGGTAGGTACTACTGGATCTTAAAATTCTTCTTCTTCACTGTCTTCTGCCTGTTAATCTCTCCGTCACCTTCATGAGAAATGAATGATCACTTTCACTTCTGTTTTGTGAATTTTGCGCAGACATTTCCAACAGGAATGAAGAGTCCCACCTCTGAAATCTCATCCCTCACAGTCAGTGTTGTGTAACAGATGCATGACTCATTACAACACTAACAAGCACCTTTAGATGGGAGTTACAACGGCTGTATGTATGCATGCATTTCTCATACATGTCTGCACAGGCTTAGAAAGTGTTTGTGATTGCAATAGGGCTGCATGATGTGGGGAAATATCCTGTGTGAGATACACTTTGGATATTTAACGACAATATGAGGTGCAAATAAATGACTTCAGTGTCTCACGCACTCTGCAAGTAAAATCCCAACTTTAACACCTAATAACAACAATAACAGCATTCTGTCAATCCAGTTTGTTATTCTGATCTGTCAAACGAATAAAATGCTTAGATGTTAGATTTAGACCAACTGTTGACTCTAAATCCATATTTAGAAACAGCAAAGCAGAAGAGGAGCTTTGTTAGTCTTAGCTTTTCTGATCCTGCAGCTCATTCTCTTGTTTATTGTGGAAATGAATATTGAAGTAATAGGTAGATAATAGATAACTTTTCAGCCCTGGAGTGTTACGTCATCACCTTCATCTTCATCAGACAATGTAATAACTATAAAGGCTACAGTCGGTAGTCTTGTTGTGTGTATGTTTCATTTACTCACCCTGATGCTATGAGCGCTCTGGACTGGGCCATTGCAATCCTCTGTAACGCTGGTCTACTCAGCCCGGCTAAGCTTGATCTCTGTGGCAACGGGGCATGGCACACTGTTGCTGCGGAGGACAGTGGGCGCTGCGGCTTCATCACCATCGACGATGGAGACGGGACAGGAGAAGGGGGCGTGGTCACACTGTTGGAAGGGGAAACTAATGTGGCGGTTGGCACTGATTCGTTGGCTGAAGATGAGGAGTGCTTAGCTGGAATGGACGGAGGGATCAGGTTCGGTTTAGATGATGGAGGCTGAGGAGGCGGGAGGGATGGCGGAGGCGGCCTGTTGGAAGACAAGGAGATACCCAGAGAGGTGGTGCCAGCGGTGAGGGCGGCCAGCGACTGAGCAAAGAGCTGGGCGTTCCTTCTTGGAGAGGCGATATTTCTGGAGATGGCGAGACCGTGTGGCAGCGTCTGATAATAGTTGGAGTTGGCGTTTGAGTTCAGCTGCTGTCCTCGCCCCAGAGTGGCTGATTTAGATGGACTCAGAGGTTTAGAGGCGATGGGTACTGGGTTCTTGGACCGCTGCATGGTCAGTGAGCGTCTACCTAGAGTCTGTATCCCTGCCCCTCCAGTATTGGTCTTTACACTAAGGACCAGCATGCATTGCTGGCAGGAACAAGGCTGGCCTAGTCCAGTAGCCGGTATGCCCCCATTGGGGTAGACGGAGCTTCCAATCCCCATGCTGGCCCCCGACACCCCAACACCCAGCAGGGCTCCTGTTAGGCCGCCTCCTCCTCCTCCTACACCCCCTCCTTTAGGTATTGGGAGAGGACCGGACACTAGAGGGTAGGCCATGTCAGCACGTCTCTGGAGCCTCCGACACCTCTGGCTCTGTCTGTTCACCTGTTCACAACACATTAGTTTAGTAAAGGTATTAGTAAGTAAAGGAATTAAAGGTATGGAAGAAGTTACGAGTTGATATTGTAATTGATGTCCATGTAAAAAATGTAAACACACCTGTGTCATGTTCTGAAAATCAATGAGGTAGCAGAAGCCGAGTGGTGTCAGGTCAAAGCAGGGCTGCTGCCGATTGTGGGCGTTCTCGATGGCAATGGCCACCTCCATGTCGTAGGCCGTCCACGAACCCGCATCGTTTTCCCACTCCCACTGCCAGCCCTGACCTGGGGCCGAGACTGGGTCATAAAAACTCCTCCGCACCGGACGAATGGTTCCTGATATAGTGAGAATGAAAAAAATAAATACATTTGCGTTAGTTTTTTACTTAATGTCCATACGTTTCTTCAACAGTAACCAAAAGCCTCTCCACCAGATAAACAACATGTCTGTACAACTAACTGTCTTTGTCACATGTTCTCTTATTGTTAATGCTCATGCTCCATGTAATAACTTCATTATGTTTAAGACTGAAAGCATCACAGCATATATGTATTCACACATAGCTCATCCCTTATTCAATATGCAACAAAAAGAGTTGCGTGTCCAGCATCTTTAGTACCCAGCCTGCCTGCAGGAAGAATGCAGAGGGTCAGATAAAGGAACTCCACGATATGCTTATGCAACAACTAATGGCCACAGAGCCATGATGGAGCCTTTCTAACTAGATGCATGAGTTTCATTTAAATACTTGGATGAGTGGGTAAACATATCCAACAACATAATACCACAAAGGGAGGGGGGCGTTGAGTTAAACGGTTTTAAAAACCACTTAATCTACTTTACCCGTTGTCTCACATTCATACTTGCATTTTCACTTTCTGTACAATATTTTACTGACGTACTACCAAACAATCTGAGCACAAATGAACAAATACCAATAAATAATTAGAGCAACACAGTGTTTCTGTCTCCCAGTGCGACAGAGGGGTGGGAGGAGGGTCCCTCAACCAACCAACCAGAAACTACCGAAGTCTCCAGGGGTAACAGGATATTCAGGCAATGCCAGGACAAGGAGAGAGAGAGACTGTGTGTATGTGTGTGTGTGTGTGTGTGTGTGTGTGTGTTAGAGAGTGAGTGAGAGACTCGTACAAAGAGGTGATATTGGCAGAGTGGCATCAGCACACAGACATCAAAAGGAAGGGGTGGAGTGGACGGGGGCTGCAATTGTTTGATGTGGACAGCGAGACAGAGACAGAGAGTGAATAATCAAACGGAGATATCCCCCACTGTATTGTTTGTGGTGTGTATATAATAGTGTAGTTCATAGTAATAGTTCCTTTGCTGCAGAAATCCCTACAAAGAAGATGCCAATAAATCTCTTTGGGGACAGAGTGTGTGTTACAAGCGAGACACAGACAGAGAGGCTTTAAAATGTATGTGAGACAAAGTATATAAGTGTATATCCTCCTCTCTCACTCTCTGTTGAATGAATGCAGCGCAGCGAGGAGCACTTGACCTGCTGATTACCACGTAAAATGTTATTTCTCTTTCAAAGTGCGGAGCGAGCAAGTCCATTCACAGCGAGAGCCACAGCAGACTGAGGCCAGGCTGCGGTCTGTTTATCTGACATGGGCAGTTCGTCCGAGTGCTGGTGGGACAGAGGCAGCGCCGCAAATACTTCAGATCATGGCCAAAGTGTAAAAATGGACGGGATGGTTGTTCAGAGATTCCTGATGACATTATTAAATACATTGTGTTAAGCATGTCTGCTTGTATGCAAAGACCTGATCACTAGAAATATGCAAGTACTAGTTAACCTGATGGACTTGCTGCAGTCCACTCCAACAGGACAAAACCCATCTTTCATAACCTCTCCTTATGCTAATAATAAGAATAATGTAAGTTGGAGCCATTGTGGGAAAGTGAGTTGTGTATCATCGGTGTATTTTGTGTGTAGTTAAAGCTGTTTTACAGAGAATGACTATAGTGACTACACTGACTTTTCTTCTTATCCTCACTGCGCCCAAACACCATTGTGACTGACGTTTATAGTCAACACTAACTCTGTGTTAGCCAGCGCAAAGTTAGCATTCATTTAGCAGACAAATGAGTAACAACATTTGGTATTCAGATGCATACAATTATCATTTTAGCAGACCGAAGGTAAAAGGCTAACGTTAAGTGGCCGGCTGGCTGATCTTAAACGTGTTTAACTTGCCTTGTTAAATAATGTCTGGTTACATGCAACGTAGTAGTGTGGAAATCATGAATTTATCACCAAGCTTAGTGTCACTTGCTCAATCTTAGATGTACACTGCACTTTTATACTTTGATTTATGTACTGTACACATTACTATATTGGTGTACTTTTATATCTTGAGCCATGTGACATACACTTTACTATGTATGTATATCTTTATACTTTTATACCTTGATTAAAGTACCATACACATTACTATGTATGATGTTATATTCTTACTTTTGATCAGAATTATATGCATGTCCAATGATTAAAAAGAGTACTCACATAAAGTGAGTTGAGCTGTGGCACACAGGGTGCAGGGAGCTAGCTTAGTTTAGAATATAACCAGATAAGGGGTGCGTAAGAAAAGATGCCCATTCCGCTATCATAGCAGGTGTTGTGTTGAACAGCAGTAACCCAAGGCATGAGGACACTTTGAAGATGTTATGATAAAACTTCAGCACCCTGTGTCAGGCTGAGACACAGACCAGAGATTTACTGTTCAATATGCACACTTAATGTAGTGTAAGTTCAAGCATGTATACATAATGTAGTGTAAGTGTAAGTTCCCAATAAATGTAAACAGCTACCAAATCAGGACACCAACGTTGAAACTGTGCCAAGAGGCATGATCACGCCTACCGCACCTAACAAAGGCCACCATTGGATGGTGGCCTACAACAACCAATAAGAAGAAGGGATACTCATATTTTGCTAGTGTGTATATACTGTATGTGAAATGCTCTTCGGGGCCTTTTTGTGAAACTGCGAGACAGCTAACTGCTTTTCCCTGGTGGTCTGTGGAACAGTGAAGCCGATCGGCCCTCATGAGTATAATTTGATGTTTTGCTGCACTTTTGATTTTAATAAATAACTTGATATTATAACCCAAAGATTCCTGGTCCATCTTTTACAGATTTTGAACAGGTAACAGCAGCTAATATACTGTACATACAGCCTGACCGATGTAGGAGTGGAAAGTTGGATAGGTGCGTGCCTAATATCATAAACAGTACATATAAATGTCTATGATTTAGAACAATGATTGGCTCCGTAGTTTCTCTTACACAGCAATTCAACAAAATTGAAACATGGCGGGAAATTCAGACGAACCAGAATACAACTTCATAACCAAAAGACTTGTTGCCTTTAATCCTCGACTGTGCTCCATTAAGCTGGTGAGCACAGGGTGTGTGTGTGTGTGTGTGTGTGTGTGTGTGTGTGTGTGTGTGTGTGTGTGTGTAATCACGTGTTTATGTGAATGTAGGCATGCTTGGGTGTGTCCCATGTCTACAAATGAATCAGAATCTTTTATTACGTATGTGTACAGGCCAAAACTTAGCAGATGAAAGGTGTGATTGGCTCTGAACGTTACAGCTGTGGGACTGTGTGGTACACACATTTGTCCACGTGTTGTACACAGAGACGCACCAGAGCTTTAATCCTGCTGCTCTCTTACAGTACCACGCCCCTTCTAAATGTCTCGTCTGTCAGAGCTGGATCATAAGAAGCCCGCTGCTGCTTTCAAATTTCAAATGAGTGTTAGCATGTGAGTGCAGGGTTTAAAAGATACACCCAGGATCTATCCTTAATCTAATGAACATTGTTATATGTGTGGTGAAGAGCTACAAGCAAAAGTAAAGATAGGACATATGTGTGAATATTTAAGAGCACCAGCGAGAGCAATTAAAATGAGTGAAATGTATGTAAAAGAAGGAGAGCGAGGACAAAGAGGCCTCAGGCAGGTGGGGATAGAGACTGGCCATCTGGTCTTTATTGTTCTCTCTACAATAAGAGGGGGGGGGGGGGAGATTGTGTGCGCGTGCGTGGCGCGGTTTCTATTTAGTTCTCCCCTCTCCTTTCTACCGCTCTGTAGGTGTGTGCGTCAGGTGCGAAACGGAGCCGAAGGAGAGAATGTGAATGCAAAGTAGACAGTACAAACTGAAACGTGCACATTAATTAGATCAATAACAAGCGTTTAGTTTATTTAATGAAAGAGACCTGTCAATGTGAAAAGTGAGTTGTGAATAAAAAATATATTATTTCTTTTGAAATTCGAGAAAAAATAAAATACCTTGAATTTCAGGCAGGGCACGCACACACACACACACACACACACACACACACACACACACACACACACACACACACACACACACACACACACACACACACACACACACACACACACACACACACACACACACACACACACACACACACACACACACACACACACACACACACACACACACACACACACACACACACACACACACACACACACACACACACACTAGGTCCAGGTCATGCTTCATGCAGGAAGGTGTTTGTGCTCTTCACACTTTTCATGAACTCCACAGCAGTAACTCTGTTACCAGCACTTCCTCTTCCTCTCTGTTTAGCCAATTCTACACATTGACTCATTGCACAACTTTGTGCATAACTGTAATTCACACAGATGTTTTGGACAAAATGATGTCATTTTAAATGACTGCATCGGGCTATAAAGCACACATTATAAACACATAGACAATTTCCTCACATTTGTCATAAAACAGAAAATGTAACAGCATTCAATGTTGGATTTCTTTGGGTCAGTTCAACAAGTGGTGCAGTAAAAAATTATTCTGGTGCAGATATAAAATGTTACGCCGTCTATCTCTGGAGCTACTGATGTCAAAGAACAATATGACTCCCAAGGCAGTGCCCAGTCTAGCTGTGATGCAAATGATAAAAATGCATGCGTTTTTATGCGTTTGCTCCGTTTTGTATTGTCATCTTCTTGTGTAGCATAAATGGACTAGGCTACAACTGCATTTCAGTGTGAAACCCTGTGTGTATGACAATAATTGACCCTTGAATCCTTGAAGTTATAGTGATGATGACGGTGTAGGAAGAAGCACTTCTCCTCCACAAAAACACAAATTCCTCTTGTGCTTCCCACCACATCCAACTCTCCTAACTCACACATGCAAACCAACTGTGTGACCTCACGCTTTTGTGACTTTGTATCCACCCATCAGAGGAATAACAAGATGTCATGTTTCTCTCCATTTCTCGCCCCTGAAACTTGAAGTGTCCCAGTTTGAACCCAGAATGATGGACAAAGCCCAAGTCAAATCAGATGAACTTGCTGCCGTTTTCCTAGTAATAATAAAGCACTTCTCAAAAATATTCCTTGTCCTTCCACTTCTCCACTCATCGTCCTCAAACAGGCCAGAGTACCCTCGAGCAGCAGAGGGATGAGGGAGGGCTGAGGAAATGACAAAACTCATATATAGTATGGGAGTCTCTATCAAGTTTAATATCGAACATTAAAATGACACCCCTCAGAAGGACGTACGAATAAGAATGTGTGGCAAATGGTGACACCAACCACAGAAGGAGAACATATGCTGAGATAAAAAACAGAACAGAAAATCAAAGACGTAGATGAAGAGGATGTGAGTGAAGAGGAAGAGAGAGTCGAAAGATGAAGTAGAAGTATGAGGTAAGGGAAAAACATAGAGACTAAAACAGAGGAGGAGCTCACAAGTAGTCTGTCTGTCTGTCTGTCTGTCTGTCTGTCTGTCTGTACACACACACACTTTTGTTGCATGTCATCTCTTTGCCTCCCTGCAGGCCCCTTTCAACCCCATCACATGAGAGTCACCAGCCACAGGCAATCCTGTATGCATCATGTGTGTGTGTGTGTGTGTGTGTGTGTGTGTGTGTGTGTGTGTGTGTGTGTGTTGCCTTGGGTGTTAATGCCTGGTCAGTGTTTCACAGGAAGAGAAACGTGACTCGTGTGGTTTCAGTGTGAGAGGTGTTAGTTCGGGTAAATTGAGGTTTGGAGTGTTTAAAAGAACTCGGATTAAGACATTCTACATTACAGTAAGGCAGCAGTGGCATACATATATATTGGTGTCTTTAAACACACACACACTGCTTGTATGTGTGTTGCAGGGCAGCCCGTGAGTGATGTCCCCCCAGAGTTCACAGTAACAGTAACCCGACACGCTAAGTTTCAGCACAACTCAAAGCGCTCTGACCCCTCCACCTCTTCCATCTTCCTTTCTCTGCGTTCCTTCCTTACAGTTAGATTTCTTGTGCTAACTTGAAGCTAAATTAGTTAAGAAATTGTGTTATTTAAATGAATTATGTTGAAAGATAAGAATACCAATAATATTAATTCATATTTGAGTTTTTCTAAATGTTCCATACATCTGCATTGACAGCTGGTTGGGAAAATAGGTCCCTGCTGACTCAGAACAATGCAACACAAGTTTCTATTAAGACTAAGCAAAAGGATGCATCATCTCAACTTGTTGTTTTTCTGGTTGCAAAGAATCAACCGAAAGTCTTCACACAAGCTTTTGATCTTTTACTCTCCCCTTTCAATTTCTGTGTCGGGTCTTGTCATCTTCTCTTCAGTCACTTGTATCTTCCTCCTTTCCTCCTGACCTCAGCTCCTTTCTTTCCACGTCTTGAATTTTCAGCTGTCTCATTCTCTCAACATCTTTTCTTATTCTATCCCCCCCAGCAATATTCTTCCTCGCTGTTTAACTGCTGTCTAACACAGTTACCCTCTCCACACTTTTTTCCACCCCTCTCCTCCGACTTTGTCGTGCCGACTCCCTTCAACTCTCTCTGTCTTTGTCTCTACTCGGTCTCACCTTGAAAGAGTCCAATCCCCTGAGATTTGGGTTCAGAGTCAATGTTCATCTTCATAGAGTGTGAGACAGAAAAGCAGAGAAAGAGGGTGATGGAGGAGAAAAGAGAAAGAGATAGTGAGCGATGGATAAAGGGACGACATAAGGCGGAGGCTTCAAGACAAGAGAAGAAGAGACTCTAACCGTAACAAGTCAAAGACAAACAATGCCCCTAAAGCTGTCTAGTGGTTTTGCAATTCCAATCATTTATGTATGTAAATAATCCCTGTTACATGTGTAGAACGGTGCAGAACTACAGTAACACTTTCTCTATGAAATGATGAAAACACAAGTACAGGCGATTGTTGACAAATGAATACAAATCAAAATGTGAACAGATACAGAGCTCCATATTTCCCTCAGGGGTTGGCATCTTATACAGTGTCATGTAAGCTCAGGTTACTACAGCACATGTAAACATGTTGTAACCTGACTTGTCCCACTAACCTGGTTTGCTGTGTGTATGTAAATGTAGTCAATGTTAATGTTTAGTTACATGCCACCTCTTTGTTGTCACCACAATCCACCCCCTCCCCTGCGTCTCTGGGGAGTCCCCCATCCAACCCTCCCCCCCCTCCGCCATGACCCTAACGCCCCTGGGCATTGTGGGGGTCTGGGAATGTGTCTCCTTCAGCAGGACCAGCTGGAGCGAGAGGAGCAACATGCTGCAGGAGCAGGACAAACTATGCCCTCAGAGTTTGAAAAACGCCCCTCAAAGAAACTGATGACAGATCAGTCTTTATAAGTGCCATGAAGTAAGAGGGGGAGACGTTTGCTCAGTGTTACATTTTTCTGTGTAGCATAATTTGTCAAGTTGAGCTCCTCCTAACATTAGCTGAAGTCTCTTACCAACTCCTGTTCCATCATAAGAAAACTCAGGTCTTAAAGCGGCTTATTTGGATTGGTAAGATGAATCTGTTGCTACCAGGACACCTACTGGTTCACTATGAATTAAAGACGAGGCAACAATACTATGCCTAAAATTATATATGTATATATCGAATAATACTGAATTGCAAGTAAAAACAACCAGAGAGTGGAGCTCTATAGCTGAAAGGAACACAAAGTGTCAGATTCCAATCTCCCTCTCCATCTACAGGAACCCTGTTCGTTCTCTCTCATACACCAAGAATTGTATTCAAGCATGTATCTGATGAGAGTTAAGAGTAAGAGCGACACTTACAGAAGGTCAGAATCCAAGAAACAAGACTGTCGTCAAACTACTGACCATCCTGTCTGACGGGTCATCTCTAGAAGTGCAGGAACACCGCACCGATGAGCTCTAGAAGCAAAGATGGTCTCTGGGAACATGGGCTCCCACTTGTCGCACAAAGCACACTAAAGGCCCAGACAAACCAAACGTACTTCAAAGAACTAGTGGCAACGGAGCCGACTGTTGCATCTCTTCACGTCGCCTGCGTCTTGGCCAGGAAGTCGCACTTCAACACACCACAGAAATGCTGTGTTCAAGTGCATAAACATAAATAATAAAATAAATAAACATTCTGCGCCTGCATGCGAGCAAATAACTCTCCATAACAGCAGGCGGTGGTAATCTGTATTTGTCATTAAAAAATGGAAAGTGGAAGACCTATTACTTCACCTATACAAGCCGTTGTTATGACACACATATTAAAACAAAGCAGCCTTTTCCCACCACTGGCTCACTACATTACAGATGGCCTGGTCGTTGTGAAAATATCGGAGTATTGGAATGATCAGATGAGATGAAGATAAAAATAAAAAGAGCCTCTATGTGTGACCGATGGGCTTGTTTGCTTGTTTTCCTCACTTCCGATTCTCTTCTAGCTGAGCAGCCATTTAAAGTGATTTGTCTCACCGACTGGCTCCATCGCCGACCAAAACCTAGGACGACTCAACATTGGCCGACAGCCGATCGTCAGCTTGGTATGTCAGGCCTTAAGATATGACAGGGACCATGCTGAGGACCTGAGGCGTTTCCTTATTGCTGTATGTTTGTCAACTTAACGCAGGACGAATAAAATATTTGATATGAGAGTTTGAGTTTAGCAAATCCAGTATTGTGCCAAGCTAGAAACTGGATCTTGAGTGGACCCAACTTCTTCATCTTTCTTCCTTCCCTTCTTCTTCCACTTTACTGAACTTGTAACAACGAGCGACCCCCAAACCTACCAACCCCTCCCCTCTGCCTCCGAGGTCGGTTCTGCTTCTCAAAACCCTCAGACTTTCACCTCCTGTGTGTGTGTGTGTGTGTGTGTGTGTGTCTCACAGCCACAATGGAGTAACTCACATCTGTTCGACAAAATCCAACAATGGTGGAAGAGCGAAAGACAGCGAGAGGGAGAGAGAGAGAATACAGACTCCCCAATTATTTCACTGCTTCTGCAACAACCCCCCCACTGCACACACACACACACACACACAGACACAAACAGGAGGTATCTTTCTATCTCTCTCATATTGAAGCCAAAACCAAAAGGCCCTTGGGACTTTTGCCTATTGACGAAACTTAACACTTGTACAAAACAGAGGGAGAGGAAGGGGCGAGAAGTGGGGGAGGGAGGACAACAACACAACAACTAAAGTGAACTCTCTGCTCATCAGGCCTTGAAATATTCCATTCTTTCCACAGAACCATGCTCTTTCTCCATCTCTTCGGGTCAGGAGTATGCAGCTGCTGTGTGTCTCTGTGTATGTTAGTAGTGCGAGTGGATAAGGGCTGAAGAATGCAGCCAACTCAGTGGTGTGATTTGCAGCTGCTCCACACCATCATATTGTTGAATTTCAACCCAACACACACACAAACTTTGTCTCTGTTTCTGACAGAAGTTCCACAAACTTTGAAAAGGACCTGAACCAATACAAGACTGTATAGAGCAAATCAACAACTTAAGAGTTCTGGTGCAGACACTTAATTACTTTTCTTTAGCCTTTTGCATCAGAGATTTATTTAAATCCAAATAAATAATTTATTAAATAATAATAATAAATCCAATAAAAAAATAGCACCAGATATTGTGATACTGCTCATACACAACAGCGTGGCCCTTCATGAAACTAGGCTTGAAATCATAGATCCCAGTTCCAATCAGAGGTATTGTTGACCTACTCTATACAACACACAAGGTACATTTTGCAGTTGTAATCTCATTTAACCTAGATGACTAGTATCAAAAAAGGCTCAATGCTGTGGTTCAAATGTGAGCATAAAAAGGCGCCCCATGTCTAACAATCAAAACAGCACTGAAACCTACTATCACTCACAAAGTCATGTTTTCTGGTTATGTTATGGCTTTGTTTACATAAGTGGTGACTGTTGGCACTGCAGGAAAACATGCCAATAAGTGCAATTATAATCTGTAAAACAAAAAAGATTCTGATTCTTTTTCTGCTATAACTCAAACTTTAAAGTAGTGTGTGTTAATATATGTTCATTTGAATTTAACAAAAAACAATAAATATATGCTAATAACTGTCTTCACGGACTTTGTTGACAAAAGCATTCGTCGCCCTACTACCAGTTTAAAAAACACTTGTTTCCAGATCTATATCTGTATACTATATACGAAAGTTATTGCAAAACACCTCAAGGTGTCACAATACCCCTGAACCCTTAATAAAAAGCCCAAACGTGACATCCTTGCACAATGCATCCTCTTTCTTTCGCTCCCAGCACCTTCCCTGTCTTACCTGTGTCCTGTCTGAACTGGTGCATTGACTGGAGATCTATGATGTAGGGCGAAAGCCGGCTGTCAACCTGGCCGAGGACCACGCTTCCTCCGCGGGGGTCGCTGCTCCGGATGGCCGCCTCTATCTGGTGGGAGACGGCGGGGCTATAGGGCCGCCACCGTCCGTGTTCGTTCAGCCATTCCCACACAACCACGACAGAGGCCAGGAGCATGTTGTTACTGTTGGCCCTGGAGAGGAAATTAATTATGAAATATCAAGAAAACACTCATTTGTTAGCTAGATGTATTGCTAAGCACATCGAAGATGAGTGAGGGATTTGTTTGCCAAAATAAAGCCTGGCTGCTCAGAGCAGAGGCCAACCACACAGAAAACAAGGCTGCATATGCACACAGCAGTCTTTATCATTGCGATATCAATTTTAATCCGGTCCGTTCTGGTTGTATGCGTGTCTTTTATTCCCTCGTGACAAATGAATACAGGCCGACTGTACCCCAAAGCTAAAACAAAGCCAGTTTGTGTCTTACATGGAGCCGCGGCTGAGCTAACGCCGGGAGAAGGCGAAACATTCTTGTACGTAGATTCGAGCTCCTCGCATGGCCATGCGGAGAAGGAAATCCCGGTCCTCACTCGACTGTCTTTGTTATAAACCCGTAATACGGTGTTGTTCCAGGCGCAGACACTGACAATGAAGCGGCCTAAATAGTGTCTGTTATTGTTGCTAGTCCTTGCTCCAGACACACCGATAGCTTCTCCAACGAGTCGTTTATTTCCAGCGACGGCCTTTTACTTGTTGTGTGATTCTTGCCTCAGTGGAAGAAATCTCCTCGGTGTGGGGGGAATATGTTTAGAAAATAACGCTTGTTATTTCTTGTAGAGCGGGAGGTAGATGTGTCTATAAATCCAGACAGAACCAACCTCGACAGGGTGTAGATAGCAACAGCTAGTGTGTTTTTCTCCTGTAGTTTGGGGCGTAGCATACCGAAATGTTGAGAAAGTAGTGGCTTCCAACAGCGCAACCTCAGTAGTAACCAGTCTCCAACCCGGGTCATATCAGAACAGGTTCAACTGGTCTGGATCCCGGGAGCACTGAACACAACACGGAATATGTATACTACAAACAAATGTAACCAACAAAAAATGTGCATTGGAGCCCAAGGCGAGGAATATATGTTAATATAATGAATTTGTAGCGACTGAACTAAAGAAAACACAAGTTTGTCATATTTCAAGTTTTACTACAGCATTATCGCGGTGTTGTTATTCTGGTAGCTGCTGCTGCAGCCTGGTGGGGCGGACTCTGCATTTAAACACTTGGTTAGGTCTTATGCACCAGTTTATAATATGTTCAATCATGCATAGTCGTTTCCACCATTGCAAAGAAAGGGTGGTCCTGAATCAAATATTCACCTGTTGATATGAACTTCTGGGTCCACTATCCTAGTCCAGGACACTTGGAACAAAATCCAGGATCGCCACAGACCTCTTCATGAATTAAATCTACCTTTTCGTCCTCTCGGTTCCACCATTGCTCTTTCTTTCTCTCTCTCTCTCTCTCTCTCTCTCTCTACCCCAGGTGGTCGCACAAAGCCAAATCCCCCTGCTTTCTCTTTTAATTAAATGTTCAAACAGAGATGGACTAGATGCCCTCCAAATGTGTTAATGCTAGTGAAATTGTACTTCCACAATGCATTGAAATAAACTCTGCCATGTGTATTCCTGTTGCTATCCTTTCGCATCCAAACTTGGCATTAGGCTACAGAGGAGAGTGCGGGGGAGTGGGGGGGAGATGTGGGGGACAGCAGCCGGCTCCTGCCCCTCACCACTCCCTGTAACCCCAATCGTGAGGGGTGGCCGACAACCAATAAAAAGTCTTCTAAAACATTTCATCCAACCAACACCACCGAGTCACTGACGTATATTTTATATGCCTTAGTTTGACCTATTTGACAAAGTCTTGTTTAACGTTTGTCTATTTTTTCTGCACTGTAACCAATAACTGCCATTGCCCACAAAGCAAAATATGATTAAAGCCATGCTCTAAACATGGTATTTATGCTGTAATAGAAACATATTTTAAAGGTTCCCTTGGTCACTTTGAAATGACAGGCAGCGTCTTTTACTGAAAGTGGGGTTTGCTGTCGGTGCTTGTCATTTTAAAGGTGGTGACATGCTGCCACCTGGTGGATAAATGGTGAATCTCATAGTTTTTAAAAATATCAAATCAAAATCATGAAAGCATTAAATCGCAGGCAGTTTTTGAGGGCGCGTATTCAATATTATGTCGTCAATTAATGCTGATATTTTACAGGTGTGCATGTAACTTTATCACGTATCTATTGTATCTATTTACCTGCATATTTCTGTTTAGGGCAATATAGCGTATAACATTGTGCACTGCTTGGCAGAAGTTGATATTTTACCTGAAAAATATCTAAAAGAAATACATCGTATTACGTAATACGTAACTGACACTGACAATGACACTGAGACAACTATTTAGATGAATGTGACGTCATACGCTACCAGCACTGGCTCCATAGCTCAGGGGTTAGAGCACTGGTCTTGTAAACCAGGGGTCGCGAGTTCAAATCTCGCTGGGGCCTGCATGCGATATTTTTTTTTTGTCTTTGATGAACGTTGTGGTTAAATTATATTAATTTTTACAAAATAAATACATGAAAATAATACAACATAGATCATAGCCACTTGTTCACAATGTCATTTACATTTCAGTTTTTTATACAAAGAAAATATATATAAGTCTAGTTTATAGTTTACGATCATCCTTATAAAATATACATTTGTAAATCATTTCGTACTACTTCCATTTTAGGAGGTAGAGATAGTTAATACACAGTTGTCTTTCTTTTAATATGTTGTAGCAATAAATTAGACAGAAAGAGGAATTTTGTGATTGTTGCTGGATTGTACCTATTTGAAGATAATGTACTTTTTGAACTTTGTGGATGATCATGAATTGTAAGAGGCTTTCTGTGATAAATGGAATTGGTAAAAATATAATTAGTTATTCGTCTTAAAACATTACTCAAGGAATGCATCCAATCACGTTAGCTCCACTACCACAATGTCTGTTATTGTGATTGGTCACATCAGATAAAATACCCCAACATTATCATTCCAAAAGTTTTCCCTACTGCCTGTTTTATATAATTAAGCTATGCTAATATTAAATAAAGAATGAGAAGTTTTAAGCGTAGGTGAAGCTAATGTTATTATTTGAGTTGTCTCTTGTGTTTCTCAATTGAAACAGTTTTTTCTTCTTATGAAAATAAACAGGCTGCTGTAAATTGTGGTTAATGTTGATAACATTTCCAAGTTGTTATCTCCGTACTAATTCTAGGAAAAGGTTTCTAGTATTTTCCCAATATATTGGTGATTTACTGACGTGACCCTAAATGTAAATGCTAAAAATCTATTTTGACACATTACCCTCCTCAGTGGTTTCTGTCGGTTCAGCCTGGGTCTGGAGTCGATTTGGGTTGGTCATGGGTTGGCGGCTGGTGTGGCTGGCGCTTATTTGGCTCAGATTGGCTGTCCAATCTCCAATCCCATCGTCCAATTTAGGTCCATAGTGATAATGGACCTAAACCAATCAGGCCGCGGATCACAATGGATCTAAACCACGGCTCAGCTTCTCTCCGAGCACCCTCACGTCACGCCGCTGGATGACATTGGACGTGTTGCGCGAAGCGTAAAACAGCTCCTCAAAATTACACGTGATATACAGTTAGCGATTGCTAACAATTGCTTGCTAACGTTAAGAAGACTGAAGTTGCCGTATAACAGTGTAGACATTAGCCGACCAAGTGATAAAATGACTTGAACGAATAATTGAAAAATACGTTTTACGACTGTTAAAGAAGAAAACAAAAATATTTAATGTTGTTACTTACTTTTCGCGACACGTCCAATGTCATCCAGCGGCGTGATTGGTTTAGGCCCATTGTGATCCGCGGCGTGATTGGTTTAGGTCCAATCTCACAATGGATAGTGAGTATCGTGATTGGACGATGAGATTGGACAGCCGATCCTGAGCCAAGTAAGCGCCAAGATATACAACCAATACAATAGTATCACAGCACGTGCATGGTTTCATATACGGTAGTTGTTTGACAAACAGTCAGAGCCCGGATAGCTCAGTCGGTAGAGCATCAGACTTTTAATCTGAGGGTCCAGGGTTCAAGTCCCTGTTCGGGCGAACAGCCTTTTCCTTCTGTTTTAAATTCTATTCCAATTTGTGTGTGTAGCATGGAGGGCGCTACAGTCAGAGAATGAACTGAGAGCTCCTATCTTGTTCATTGAGATTATATTGTTGTTGGGTTACTGTGTACTTGGTTTGTGAGAAACATAATCAACAATCACTGGAAATGCATTCAAGAGAGATTTTCCTCACTCACTTGCATCAGGTTATAATTGAACACCATATATTGAAAAGCACAGTTGTGTTTAATACCATTAATCAAGGCTGCATTACAATGAGTGTGGCAGTTTCAGGCCTTCGTAAATGTTATTAGTGACAGCTGTGCATTTCCTGTTTCCATGTTCAAATGTTTGCTGTGAAAAATGTCCACTGCGGCTCTTTGCCCAGTTTCATGCGGCTCTTCAGTCCATATCGAATTTTATTTGTGAGTGTGTATGTGTGACAGTGCGTCTAATTTTGATGTGGCCCAAGAGCCAATCACAAAAATGCCTGCGATGCAGTGAACCAATCACCTTCGAGGGGGGAAAAACCTATCGTTGAGTAAACACTATCTGACCATCTGAGTTCGATCCTAAAATTGCAGGGAAAAAATGTACAGCTAAGCGAAAATATGAAGACCAACATAGGACGTTTTATTAGAGTGGGAGAGTTCATATTCATATAAAAATGCTACCTGATCTAGTGCAAAGTGTATTTGCGTGTGTTAACAAACTGAAACTATTGAAAATAAGGGAATTTTTTTTCCGGACTCCGCTCGGCTCTCCAACAGCTGTCAGCCACCAATGTAAACGTAAACACATAAGAACACATAACACATAAATAACATATATACATTCAGGAAATACATGTTTATTTAAAGTATGCATTACTTGTACAGACATGTTTATAAGATTTATGTATTTTATTTGATGAGTTATTATCATCAATATATTTGATGATGGATGAGTTGTGTGGCTTTTGTTTCCCCTGACGAGGACTTCCTTACAATGGCAGAGTCAGGAAACATGTCCGCTACACTGCGACTGAAATCAATCGCAGAAGCTGAAGGCTACATTATTTTTGGCGCAAAGCATCGACATCTTTCCCTCAGCTTTGGTCACTTGGTCTGCCTCCGACACAGTTCTTGTCACACATGAAGTCATTGACAGTGGATGTTTTTGTGCTTGTGCTTGGATGATTTTTCTTGCTGGCGAACAATCGCTTATTCTGCCGTGTGCGATGCTAACATCTGAATGGCACAATTTACAAAAAGCACGAGTTTGCCCGACTCTGCTTTTTATTAAAAAAGGGAAGGTCTCCTCCCATTGGTACTTGCATAAAGTTTTAACTTGTTTGGCAGGTACAACTGCGTCTCCATCTATCTCCCGTTCACTGTGACTCATCCATATGCTTTCGTCTTCTTCTGTGTTATTGTTCCTGTTTTCTTCTTCTGTGTGTTTACTGGTGGATAACGTTTTTCAGCTAAAGTTAAACATAATACTGCCACCTGCTCTACCGGAGGCCACTTTCTGAAAGGTTAAAAATACGGGATAAGTACGGGAAAATATTTAAACGGGAGAAAATCGGGTTAGAAGTAAAAATACGGGATAATCCCGGGAAAAACGGGAGGGTTGACAGGTCACAGACGAGGCGGTGGCCCAGTTGGAGATGATTGAACTTTCTGAGGAAGACCGACTGAAACCTGTTCTGAGTGAAGGGACCCTTGAGTTCTGGAATATGTGCCAATGGAAAAAATATCTGAATGTTGAACAGGCTGCACTCAAGCTACTATCAATGTTTGGGTCAACATGTGTCTGTGAGTCGGTGTTTTCTACCCTGAAACACGTGAAATCAAAGTATCCATCTGTTCTGATAGGTGAAAGAATTGCTTCGAATGACCACAACGGAATAGAAGCCAGATTTGAGGAGGATTGTTCGAGGCAAGGAATGTCAGAAGTCACACTAATTTAAAGAAGCAACATGCATAGGAAGATAAAACACTTTTTCAAAAATAAATTACTGAGAGTTTGTGTGTGAGAGTACACACAATGTTCATTGTTGATAATACTGAATACTGGTAGGAGAGGTTTAATTCAATTGCTGTCAATATTATGGTATGTGACATTTACAATAAATGTGTGTGTGTGTGTGTGTGTGTGTGTGTGTGTGTGTGTGTGTGCGCGTGTATAGTTTTAGATTTTAATTTTGTCAGTGTGAGAGAGAGAGGGGAGGAAGAAAGCGAGGGAGCACAGAGAATGGCTGAGAACAAAAGAGAGAAGGGGGGGGGGGTTGCGCATCTGTGACTTTGTGTATGATGTGGCTCTTTGTAGTAACATAGTAACATTTTTGGCTCTTAACCTCTGACTGGTTGGCCCCCCTGGTCTACTGCATTAGTTGCTGATGTTGTTGTCTTTTTTAATTAAGTTAGCATTGGGGGTCTCTTTGGTGGTTTCCTTGTTTGACTTTGCTTTCCAGTGGGTGATGCAAACAGCCAGCACCATCATCAGCAGCCCAAAACCGACAACCAAACAGTACCAGTGGTGGAAGACAAACGAAGACGAACCTGGAGGTGAAACTGAAGAAATGCAGAGAAAGAAAATTAAATTGTGGATAAGATTACTACATAAAATATATCAGTAATAATAATAATAAATAAATAAGTATTTACGTGTCTTAAAAAAGGCGGTTGCTAACAAGTGACTAAATTACTAAACATCATCATGCAAAACAATTGTCCTCATTAATCATAAAAGGGGTGTTTATTTGTGAAGATTATCTCTCTGGAAAAAACATGCACGTAGCATAAATGTTTATTTGTTACAGAGCTTATTTTCTGCTATAATCCAATTGAAGAATCCCATGGGCTTTTTGTTGAGGAAACCAGTGCGATGCTAACTTTTGTGGTTGGCCAACAAAAACATGTAATCCCTGCAGGACACTAACTCACTGAATTCTGAGAGAACCGGGGTTTCAGTACGAAAACATGCTATCTGGTTGTATATGCTGCATGTTACGATACCTTTTTCATTGTGATAGATTTAGGGTGTGTGTCAGCACTGACACAGCACATCTCCTATTTGCATTATTATTACATTTCTGTATATCAATGTCATATGTATTTTAAAATACTGGATGCCTATATTTCCCTCAGGATCAATAAAGTATCTAGCTCTCTATCTCTATATAGATCTATCTATGTATCTATCTATTATCTATCTATCTATCTATCTATCTATCTATCTATCTATCTATCTATCTATCTATCTATCTATCTATCTATCTATCTATCTATCTATCTATCATATATTAAGGGGACATCCCTTGCTCCCCTTGGCTATTACTTGCCTGTGTTGAGTTGAGCCAAGACAATCGCAAAAACGTTGACTTATTTGTTATTTTGGACTATTTTGTTTGGAATCTGGGAACTTGGCCTTCCATGCTACATCAAGAAATGGTGCTGGCCAAAGCCTGAGGAAGCTAGATGGCTACTATTATGCCAGTCTCTTAGAAAAATGTTGCATTAGTGATACAGAGTGCAGTTGCCTGCAGCTACAGGTGAGAAACATGCAGAGCAATCTGCAGCCTTGAGATAAGGCCATTATACATCCTACAAGCAATTGTGCAACAAGGCCTGCCTAGTCCTAGTGCAATGCAAAATATATTACCTTCAAGCATGGTTCCACTCCCAACTGTTAAATGTGTGTTCACATTGGCAATACAGTAGTACAGCCCCACATCTCTCTCCTCAACACTAGTGATGCTCAGTGCCAGAGATCGGTTCATCAGCCCCACTGAGAAACGAGGGCTGAGCAGAAACCCTGAGAAAACAGTTGCAGTCAGTTGAAAGCATATCAAATAATACTCCATGTTCTATTACAACGTGCAAAGTTTTCCCTCCTGGCAAGCTCAACCAGACACAACATGCATGTGTGTCTCCTAAGGACAGCTGCAGGTATACTCAACCTCTACATCTCAAGAGTCAGGTGGTAAGCTAAAGATACTACTTAGCCAATGCTTCCAATCCAACACTCAATCTTTTCGGTTTTGTGTTCCCAGTTTTTGTTACCCCCAGTTTTATTAACACATTTTCCCCTTTAAAATATTTAATGTCCTTATTACTTCTGTTTTTATGCTCTCTATAGCCTCAGTTTAGTTTAGATCTCAGTTTTTCATGGTTGTTCAAATCAGCATTGGAGATCTTGTACAACCTTGTACTGGTTGTCCCTCTCTGAGGCTGGCGCTGAGGATCACAGTGGGGGTGAGATCAGGGTTGTTCCTAAGCCACGTTGTATCATGAAGGTAGGATATGTTACAGCCAAGAGTCACTGTGGAACCACACTGGGCATGTTGAACCTCAGCAGCAGTCACAAACGGCATCCAAAAAGCAGCCATGGTGATAAACCCTAGAGTGAATCAAAAGCACATCAACTGAGTTTCATCTTTAAACAAACTTTTGAAGCAGATTTAAATAACATTGTTAACTGAAGTGCAAACAACTCAGTTTCAAAGCTTACAGATGTTGGCATGTCGACTTGTCCTGAACATGATAGTATCACACGTGTAAAACGCAGCAGTGTATGACTGCCTTCACTCACACAGCTGTGTGATCTGTACTCACCTCAAGCAAAATTGGTTACAAGCTTTGTTGCATAATCAAAACCAACAGACAAAACTCAACAAATAATGCTTTGCCCTGTAGGCCTACCAATAAGCAGAAATCTCGCTACTTGAGGAGCTGCAACATGGTATGATTAGGTTGTCTTCATGTACAGCTCACTCAGAGCAGAGACCCCCCTACACAGTATGGAGAAGGTTGGGAGGACATTGACAAGGTATAGTCGTCAGCTGAATTTGCAGAAGAGGATTGACGTCTTGTCGTCATGCTTGCATATCCAGGAGTGGCTCTCCAGCTGCAAGATCAACTGGCCTTCCTCAAAGGTTTAAGAAATCAAAAATTGGCCCATGAAGTTAGGAACCAAGACCCATGCTCCCTTGTAAAAGCTGAAAAGTGTGCAGAGGCTTGTAAACATAACTTCCAACTTACTGTGGGACATGAAACTGAAATAAAGAACAGAGCAGAACACACTTCTTGGTCTGACAATGGAGACATCTGGGGACACTTCACTGCTACCTCTCTGAGAGTGCAGACCCCTCAGTATGTCACTGCTGATCATACGTGACTCTGTCCTCCTAGGATTGGATCTGATGAAGTCTCATGATGTTGTCATCCACAGTAAGGGGGGGATGCTCTTTACTCACCTGCCGAAGTTAAGTGACATTCCAAAACGGAAGATTCCTTGTCGTATGAAGGGATTTCCACCAACCCACATCCCAATGACGTAGGCTAGCTATAGCTTACTTTTGAAACCCCAAGAACGACAGTATTATACATAGCTGTTATGAGAAAAAGCACAGTCCTCACAAGGGGCTTATTGGTTCTTGAATCAACACACCTGATTACCAAGGTTGATTAAATATTTCAGTATGGTGCCCAAAGCTCTAAAACTCCATTCCTGAGTATCACAAGATAGTAGTTTTAAATCCTTTCTTAAAATGAACTTGTATATGAAGGCCTTTCTTTCTTTTCTTTCTTTACCTATTTTCAACCTATATATTATAGTTGTTCTATTGTAATCTTTTTTTTTTCAGATAACAATATAATAAAACACTATTTTTTTGCAATATCATCACTTTGTTCCCATTTAACATTTGAAATGACCAAAGCAGAAACATAAAAAACAAATCATCCTTTTGCTCCCACCACAGTACAAACTAATCACGCTGCGATTGTGCCATTGTAATCATCAGCAGCTGTCTCATGTCTGTCACACTCAACCTTCATCTAATACGAGTGAAAAGTGAATTTACCTTACATAGAAAACAAAGTTACTTTCTGTCTGTTTATCTAAAATGATATGTATATGGTATTTTATCACTCACCAACAACAACTGTTGTAATCCAGTAAGACTCCATCTTCTTGTATCTCTATTTGTTTCTGTTCATGACACTTTGATCAGCCCACAGACTTTCCCTTAACTGTGAAACCACAGTGAAACCTTCCGCTGAAGCTCTACTTCTATATTTGGTCGGAGGGACTTGATCATCTTCAAAGTCTCTTTTATTTATAATATTTATCATAATGCATTACTCTCCCATTGTCTTACAGTTTTGATATTTCTACTGTCTTAGTCTTACAGACAATTGTACATTTACCCTGGGAACATAACTACAACACATGTTTCACGTCTGTGTTACAACTGAATATTGCAATAAATTGTTTGTTGGTACTGTGGTAGAAGGTCATTTTCACTTTCTATCACACCCCAGACAGAGAGAACTGTTTGTTTAACTTCCCCTGTCACAAGCAGTACAATCAGAATCAGATTTGACAGTTAAGAGAGGAGAACATGGAGAAAAGAAATGTGATCAAACTAGTTGGTGGTTGGCACCAGTGGTGAAGGAGATCAAACTGAAGAAGGAGCTTCGGGCTCGGTCAGTCGATGGGTCTCTTGACTAGTATGCCAATAAATTGTTCCTCCCAACAAAGTATTGCCTGTGTTTCCCAACACAGCTTGATAGAGCTCCATTGTTGTCTTAAAAATATTAAGAAAATGCAGTGAGCCACACTG
Source organism: Cottoperca gobio (assembly GCF_900634415.1). Classification (NCBI taxonomy): domain Eukaryota; kingdom Metazoa; phylum Chordata; class Actinopteri; order Perciformes; family Bovichtidae; genus Cottoperca; species Cottoperca gobio. The sequence goes on along the minus strand of NC_041355.1, from coordinate 24,445,668 downwards.
TTGCACTGGATGACATATACCCACCATCCTTCTGTTGTAATGTAATTAATGTATATTAATCCTCTGCTGGAAATAGTACGAGGCAAATGCACTCTGCACTCCTCGTTAGTTAATATTTGCTTGGATTAACGTTTCCCAGGTTTTGATTTACAAAAATGAAGGTTTACAATCACAGCTGTTTTTAAAGACTAATGTTAGATTAATGTAGGAGTGCGTGTCACAGACAGTGTATGCAATTAACAAACTATTAGATAGTAATGCATTTTTTGGTTTTGGTCTGTTTATTGGATGAGTTGAAAATAAAAATATATATTTAAACTAGAAAAAAGGGAACTGGAGCCTTTCATGTTGTTGATCGTGGCCAGGCAACAGGTTGTTACAGTAATCAAGTGTCTCTGTTAACTGTACCCAGCTTTTCAACACAGACAAACGTGCTTCTATTTGCCAGGTGTGGGTGATTATTAGATTTGACTGATAAGATGAGAAATATAAAAGATGTCACTAATAAGTTGAAGAGTTAGTTCACTCTGAGAGACAGAGCTGACAGGCATAAGGAGTCACAGGTGGATTTTCAAAAAGAGGGTTTTATTCACCCAAACATTAACACAACCATTTACAAAATATACAATAAACGGTCTGGGCCCATAAAATAGGTCAACTAAACAGAACTGAGCTCAGACTGTGATGACTTAACTTAAACTCAGTCAAACTGAACTAACAAACTGAACACAATATAATAACGGCTGATCAGAACATAGAGGGACATAAAAACAAACACTACCAGCTATAAATAACTATAAACACAACAAACAGGACAGTTAGTCTTTCAGTTTAAATATTGTAACAATTAACCCAAATACAGGTAGCAAACAATAATATACTATAAAGAAAGTATCCATCCCTTTCCTCCCAGGATGTGGTGGTTGACCACTTCCTGTATGTAACACCTCTGCTCTATGGTGCATCTGTTGCTCAGGCTCATGGTCTTTCACTGTCAACTCAAAATAAATAGAAAGTAGAGTAGAACAAATTACTTAAGTGATACTGTGCAGAAGTGAACTAAATGTATGCGCTACTAATAAACATATGTACTGCCAACATTACTAAATAAACTATGAGTATGATGTATGAAACTAATATGTGCCTTTATCTGTTCTCTTACTAATGCGCAATGTGAGTATAAGGTAAAATTAAACTTAATGAAGAATTAACAACAAAGTGTAAACTTATGTGTGGCTTTCCAGTCACAGAATCCAACAAATAAAGAAACACAACTCCCCCCCCCCCAACCCATAACAAATTAATAATATACAGTTCTGGTCACCATTGTTGGCACCCTTCAATGTTTTGTATAACCTGTACAATATCTTCAGAAATAAATGGAAATGTACAAAGTTTGTATCATCAGAATATTTTCATAGGATGTCCAAAGTAATTCAACCAGAAAACATTATTTATCAACTTACATGTAGTAATTTTAAAAAATAAATAGAAAATGTGACCTGGACAGTAATAAAGGCACCCTTCCTTAATATTTGGTTGCACACCCTTTGGCAACGATGACTGCCTCTTGTAGCCACCTATAAGCTTCTTGCACTTGTCAGCTGGTAGTTTCTCCCACTCTTCCTTTGCCATTTGTTCAAGTTCTTGAATGTTTGCAGGATTCCATTCCCCAATGACAGATTTCAGCTCTCCAAAGATGTTCAATGGGATTGAGATCAGGTCTCATTGCTGGCCAGTTTAAAACAGTAAATCTTTTCCTTTTCAACCATTCTTGAGTGCTTTTGGATGTGTGCTTTGGGTCTTTATCGTGCTGGAGAACCCATGATCTTCGACCCAAACCTAGTTTTCTTACACTGGGTAGCACATTCCTCTCTAAAATCCCTTGGTAATCCTCTGATTTCATGATTCCTTCAGTACGGTCAAGGCCTCCAGTACCAGATGCAGCAAAGCAGCCCCACAACATTATGGATCCTCCACCATGCTTAACTGTAGGTAGGGTGTTCTTTTCCTTATAAGCTTCATTTCGTCTTCTATAAACAAATCGCTGGTGTGCCAAATTGCCAAAAAGCTCTATTTTGGTTTCGTCTGTCCACAGAACATTTGCCCAGAAGGATTGTGGTTTGTCCAGGTACTCTTTGGCAAAGATCAGTCCATCCTTTTTATGTATTTTTTTCAGCAGTGGGGTTCTCCTTGGCCTTCGCCCATAAAGCCCTTCTTGGTTTAGTGTGCGGCGTATGGTACGTGTTGAAACCATGACTCCAGATTGTTCAAGGTCAGCCTTCAGCCTTTTTACGTGGTATTTTTTCCACAGTTTGCACCAACTTAAGAAGACTTCTCACATTGATTTTCCTCTTACCCCCACGTCCAGGGAGGTTCTTAACAGTTTCATGCTTAGCAAACTTCTTAATAACGTTGCACACTGTTGAAACAGGGATACCAAGGTCTTTGGAGATGGCCTTGTACCATTTAGAGGTCTTGTGTTTGGTGATAATACCACTTCTGATGCTCTCAGACAGCTCCCTTGTCTTCACCATTGGGAAAAGGAACAGGGAATAACAAGTGGCTTTTTTAAGCATTGAAGTCATCATTCATTGGTTAATTCAAGTCATGTGGGCACTGACAATTTATCACAGGTGAGTGTAATTTCTAATTTATCACTGTTGAGTCAAATGTAATTATTTCTTTCAAAATAATTTGAAGGGTGCCAATACCAGTGTCATGGCAATCTTTCAGTTTTTTATAGTTTTTTCCGCCTATTGATTTTTTAATTGTTATTGTTTCATCATTTGCTGTTCTGTACCAAACATCAGTGTCTATAGACCAAAGATGTTTCACTTGATTATTTGTTTTCCAGTAGATATTCTACATGATGCATTTCAATTTCATGGGTGCCAATAATGGTCACCAGAACTGTATAAGCGGCTGCCGGCTTCAGTTATTATTTAATAAATGAAAAACAATTTGAGGGTGGGATTGTACTAGTATTACTAAATAATGCTTATTATGAAATATTGTCATTAAATTACTTATTATTTTTATTGTAATATTTAGCTGTAGGCTATTATTATTATTATTATTATTATTATTATTATTATTATTATTATTAGTAGTAGTAGTAGTAGTAGTAGTAGTAGTACCAGCAGACGTAGTAATACCATCATCATTATTATTACTGCCAGCTGTTACAGTTTTACTTTTCAGGACCAGAATGACGTAGAAGGTTAAAGTTGCACTCAGGGATAACAACATCTCGGCGCTTCCATGATGGACAGAGGGGAATAAAGGGAGCCTAAACAGCTCTGTGTGTTGTTGCTTGTAAGTTGACGAAAGAGTAACAAGAGCAATGGAGGTCACGGCTGTTTGTGTATAGAAACTGCTTCGGTTTGTAACTATCGGACTGCGGACTGAGATAAAGAACCACCGGATGAAGAAGCGTTCACAGGTGAAACTCTAGCTAGCATTAGCTGTCAAACCAGCTGTCAACGAGATGTTAGCTCAAACTTACTGTTATTAGACAGTTAATTCGTTAAGTATTTTGCAGGAAAAAGAAGCGACCTAACAAACACTCAGTCTTATTGTGGGTGTAACCTTAAAGCAGTCTAATGAAATATTTGCTGTCATGTAAGTTAAACTCACATGTTGTTTTGGTTGCCATCTGATTAGCTAGCATGCTAACGTGAGAGTTAAGCTAGCTGTCTCAATGCATTTGATTGTGAGACGTCTTTAACTTGTGTAACTTGAGATACATAATATCCCTCACTTAAAACCCCATCATGTCGGAGACAGAGACACGATTTGGAAGGTCTGTTTTAACCGGAAAGGTGTAGCATTAGCTGTGTTATGCTATGCCAAGACAACTGATTGGTAGATGCTAGGCTAACGTTAGGTTTTGGATGGGCCAAGTATTATGAATTCAGATTAATCCACACGTTTAACGTTACTTAGCACTGCTGTGTGTGTGTGTGTGTGTGTGTGTGTGTGTGTGTGTGTGTGTGTGTGTGTGTGTGTGTGTGTGTGTGTGTGAACATTTCTGATCACTGGGTCAGTTGTTTGCAAACTGATCAATGAAGATCAATGAAAAAAACCTGAGGCGGTAGAATAGGAAATACTAAATACTGCTTGATCAGTAGGAGGAAATACAAACCAGATTAAGCATACAGGAATCACAGGTTCCCCAATCACAGCTATACCACTTTATAATTTCTGTGTCAGTGCATTTACAATTCAATACAACAACAAAAATGTGGCTGTGTGGAATACATTTGGTATTTCTGGGACACTAAATACAAATAATCATTGAGATTATAGACTAACACATGTTGTGATATAGTAATTTTTCACTCATTAGAATATCAGTTTTTTGCAGAATTGATATGACAATCAAGGTACTTCTTCACATTGATGCAAAAATGATGTAAACCTAATATCTATATAAAGCATTTAAACGTGTTGATGTGCAGCGTTGACTGCAGTACGGCTTGATCCATCCAGAGAGATTAATAGAAGAATTACATCTGTGTAGAAAAAAGTTTGACTGTTTTACAAATTTCTATCGTCTCATGGTATACATTGTCATAGCAGACGTATGACCTATCGTAGCGTTCTTGTAATATCTGCTTTTTATTGTAACTAGTATGTATGTATGTATGTATGTATGTATGTATGTACAGTATATCTCAAAAGTGAGTACACCCTTTAGATTTTTGCAAATATTCTGTTATATCCTTTCAGGGGATAACATTATCCTACTGAAACTTTGATATAACTTAAAGTAGTCAGTGTGCTGCTTGAATAACAGTATAGATTTATTGTCCTTTGAAAATTACTCAGTACACAGCTGTTAATGTCTAAACAGCTGGCAACAAAAGTGAGTACACCCCATAGTGAACATGTCTAAATTGTGCCCAAAGTGTCAATATTTTGTGTGACCACCATTGTTATCTAGCACTGCTTTAACCCTCCTGGGCATGGAATTCACCAGAGCTGCACAGGTTGCTTCTGGAATCTTCTTCCACTCCTTCACGACGACATCACGGAGCGCACGGATGTTGGACACCTTGCACTCCTCCACCTTCCTCTTGAGGATGCCCCACATGTGCTCAATTGGGTTTAGGTCTGGAGACATACTTGGCCAGTCCATCACCTTAACCTTCAGCTTCTTCAGCAAGGCCGTTGTCATCTTGGAGGTGTGTTTAGGGTCATTATCATGTTGGAAAACTGCCCTACGGCCCAGTTTCCGAAGAGAGGGGATCATGCTCTGCTGCAGGATGTCACAGTATATATTGGAATCCATGTGTCCCTCAATGAAATGCAGCTCCCCAGTGCCGGCAGCACTCATGCAGCCCCAGACCATGATGCTGCCACCACCATGCTTGACTGTAGGCAAAACACATTTGTCTTGGTACTCCTCACCAGGGTGCCGCCACACACGCCGGACACCATCTGACCCAAACAGGTTTATTTTGGTCTCATCAGACCACAGGACATGGTTCCAGTAACTCATGTTCTTGGATTCATTGTCTTCAGCAAACTGTTTGCGGGCTTTCTTATGCATCGGTTTCAGAAGGGGCTTCTGTCTGGGGCGACGGCCATACAAACCGATTTGATGCAGTGTACGGCGTATGGTCTGGGCACTGACAGGCTGACATCCCACTTCTGCAACCTCTGCAGCAATGCTGGAAGCACTCGCACGTCTATTTTTGGAAACCAACCTCTGGATATGACGCTGAGCACGTGGACTCAACTTCTTTGGTCGACCCTGGCGAGGCCTGTTCCGAGTGGAACCTGTCCTGGAAAACCGCTGTATGATCTTAGCCACTGTGCTGCAACTCATTTTCATGGTGTTGGCAATCTTCTTATAGCCAAGGCCATCTTTGTGAAGCGCAATAATCCTTATTTTCAGCCGCTCAGAGAGTTCCTTGCCATGAGGTGCCATGTTGTCCAGCATTCAGAGAGAATTGTGCCCAAAACACCAAATTTAACAGCCCTGCTTATCATTTACACCTGAATCCTTGTAACACTAACGAGTCACATGACACCAGGGCGGGAAAACAACATCATTGGGCACAATTAGGACATGTTCACTATGGGGTGTACTCACTTTTGTTGCCAGCTGTTTAGACATTAACAGCTGTGTACTGAGTAATTTTCAAAGGACAATAAATCTATACTGTTATTCAAGCAGCACACTGACTACTTTAAGTTATATCAAAGTTTCAGTAGGATAATGTTATCCCCTGAAAGGATAGAACAGAATATTTGCAAAAATCTAAAGGGTGTACTCACTTTTGAGATATACTGTATGTATGTATGTATGTATGTATGTATGTATGTATGTATGTATGTAGAACGAGTCGCAGACCTATTCGTTGCCTATTGCTCAGGAGACGTGCATGTTTATAGTTGTACAGAAATGCTACATTCCTCATTAGGATGAAAGTGTTAATGAACCTCTGGTTGAATGAAACACAAGAGAATGTTTGACGGTAAAATGTTTTAAAATTTCAGGATGGCAGGAGTGTTCGATATAGACTTGGAAACGGAGGACGTCAGTGAAACAGAGGTCTGTATCCCCCAGTCATTGATACTCACTGTCACTGCTGATCTGTTACCTAACATTTTCCATCCCAGGTTGTTTCTGCTTTACAGACGTTTGGATCGCATAATACTTTACTGTGTATGGCAAGCCGTTTAATCAGTAGCGGTAATAGCAATTGCAGATATCGACAATGGCATTTTGACTTCCTACAAATCCATAATGTCATTTTGACTAGTAGCAATTCTAATTGAAGATATCTACATTTAATTTAAGTCAAATTGGTAATTCTTGATGTCAACAATTCACATCTTACAAGTGGAAATATTCATTGTTATATCTGTAATTCAATTACTACTAGTTCACTCTTACGTTGACTCCTATAAAAACTTCTTAACAAATATCTATCAATCAGTTATAACGTGTTCTAATTCTAAGTCTACTTATCCGTATTGTAAATTTGATTAGTTGCAATTCTATTTATTGATATTAAATGATAAATACTTAAAATCTTCATTATTGATATCAATACATTTATTGTAACATGTAGAAATGTCAATTGCATTACAGATTTCATAAATAGAAATATTGATATCTAATATAAGATATCTAGAATTGCATTTGAAATATCTGAAATGCAATTGTTACATGTAAAAAATACATTTGAATGTGTAACAGTTATATTTGAGGTATCTACAATCACTTTTTAAAACATATGCGTTTTAAATAGATTTGAATAATAACTTGCTCCGCCATGTTCTACCACAGAAACTTCTTCCACTTCGATTTAGAATGAGTGAAAACAGTTAACAAAAGGTGCGTTTTCCCCCCAAATTAGCATATGTTGAATATTCATGAGGTAGACGTCACCCAATTGAAAGTTGACCAATGGCTTTGCGCTGACCATGCGCACATATACAAAATTATTTGTTGTTATGTCAGACATATCAGAAATGCAATTCTTGATATCTAACATTTTTAATTCCTTTTTCAACATGTAAAATAAAAATTAAATTGTAGATATCTGTAATGGTTAATAGTGAAAAGGGGTTAGTGATCTGTAAAACTGTTCTGACTGGTCGAAATGTAATTACTATATATCAAAATATATTTGTAACCTGTTGAAATACTTTCACAGATCTCTTAAATCAACATTTGAACTAGTAAAAATGTCATTTCGACATGTGAAAACTAAAGGCCCTGTCGCTCATATCCGTATGACAGAAACGTATGCTGTCGAATACGAAATATCGACAATAGGTTGATATAAATTAAGGGTAAGTTGTGATCGTTTGAAGGACGCAGACGATACGCCGAACACGCCAGACACACGGCCCTGTCACACAGTTCCGTATGGCAGAAACATATTCCGGCGTATATGTAAAGTAGCTCAAAATGTGTCAGAGTCCAAATACGTCCAACTTTTCCACAGCGGTGTTGTAGCTGACGTATACATAACAAATTATTATACGCAGGTCTAACCTATTGATAGCGTATCACTTACTTATACAACACGTATCAGAGCGTCTGGCCAATGGAGCTGGAAAAGTGCCATCTGGTTCACGTCATGCTGGAGAACGGCTAGAATGTTCTCTTGATGTATTCATCAAGACGTCCTGTGAAGAAGTGAGGATGAGCTACTCACAGGGACCCTATATACTATATTCAAACCCCAATAAGCTCCCAAAACGCTAGCTGAACGCTATCTGTACTGTAGAAACGCGTTTAATAAGTTACTCCGTCGTCAGGCATAATGTTAACATAGGGTAGGAATAGGTTATCCACTTGTTATCAATAAGTTGGCTGTAGGGTTCACCGTCAGCCGACGTAGCCTATATCTAACGTACCTCTAACGTAGTCACGTAGGTATTCACGTAGGTAAATATTCACGTACGTATTCCGTATTCACGTATGTCTAACGTAACGTCTGCATATCTTATGAAGCACACGTCGGGTACGTCCGGTAATGTTGAACATGCTCAAAACATCAGCGTTCAACAACGCACCCCAGCGTAACACAGTGAGCTCTTAACGAATACTACTTATACCTTACCTTATGTCAACGTACACCAGCGTGTTGCAGATATTTTGTATACGCCACGTTTTTATATACGTTGCATTTGTTGGGTGTCTGATACATTTTGTATAAGTAAGTGATACGATATCAATAGGTTAGACATGTGGATCTGTATATGTTCACTTTTCTGATCCGATGAAAAGTTGGACGTATTTGGACTCTGAATTAGAATTTTCATATACGCTGGCATACGTTTCTGTCATACGGATATGTGTGACACGGCCTTAAGTCGCTCCTAGTCAGCCCCACTGATTAAATGTTAGAACGGCTTGCCATACTCTGTGCATGATACTTATACATGTTGATAAAACACAAACATTAATTCTAAACATGTTAAACATCATAGAGACATTTGGCTATGGTGTACAACAATTAAGAAAGACCATTTCTCTTGACTTACTGACATACTTTGTTTAACCTCATTGGTTTGCTGTTCCTCATCTGCAGGATGATGTCTGCGACTTCACTGTAACAGAAGCAGACAAGTAAGTTGACTTTAGCATAAAATAAAACAATATTGAATGGTGATACAGTGCACAAAATGTATTTATAGCAATACTGCTAATGTTCTGCGTCATGCTCATCCCAGTGTGCAGACAGAGGAGGTGGAGTTGACCAGTGAAAGTGTCAACAGAGACTGTGAGAGAGTTGGACCTGACTGCTTTGAGCTTCTTACTGTGCTTGGAAAAGGAGCCTATGGCAAGGTGTGGGTTTTGTTTTGTGGGGGGGGGTGTTGTGTTGTGTGTGTGTGGGGGGTGTGTGTGTTGTGTGAGTGTGACAAAGATTTCTTGGCATAAACATGAAAACAAAATGTCTTTTTGTAGGTTTTCCAAGTGAGGAAGGTTCAAGGTGCTCAGACGGGGAACATATTTGCCATGAAGGTCCTGAAAAAGGTACTTTGTCTCAGCCCACAGCTCCCTCCTAAAACACAAACAGTATACGGAGTTGTTCCTCTCTTTCCATGTATGTTTCATGCTTCACTCTCCACACCATGCTTTAGCTGCCTCTCCTTTCTTTTCAGGTCCCCCTCTTTGTATTTACCTTTCTTTGCTTCGTTCGACACTGTTCTGTGCTCACTTGTATTGTTTATTTGTCTTTAGGCCAAGATAGTGTGTAATGCTAAAGACACGGCCCATACACGAGCAGAGCGGGAGATCCTAGAGACGGTGAGACACCCTTTCATCGTGGATCTGCTCTACGCCTTTCAGACTGGAGGAAAACTCTACCTCATACTGGAGTGTCTGAGTGGTAAGAGACACTGAGGGATGAACTGATGGATGTGGGGGGTAAAGGCATGGGAGCGAGACAAATGCCATGGGGCATGTTTGTGCATATATCTATCCGTCTGTCTGTCTGTCACTCACTCCTTATGAGATCTCTTCATTTTTAGCATGTATGGCCTTACGGTTGTTTGAAGTGATGGGAAGAGAAGAGCTGGACGGAGAAAAAGAGATGACTGGAAAAATGAAAGAATGGATTGGAGGAAGATTCCTTAATGCCACTTAACCATCTGTACTGTACTGTACTTTACTGTGTACTGTACTTTACTGTGTACTGTACCTTACTGTGTACTGTTTATTACCAGGAGGGGAGCTGTTCATGCAGCTAGAGAAGGAAGGCATCTTCATGGAGGACACTGCTTGGTAAGGACACATATTTCCTGGTAAATGCTTGCACACAGTCAGGAAACCAGCAAAAGCTGCAAATCTGCTATTTTGTTTTTTACTTAAGCATGATAATGATACATTGTTTTACTCCTAGTTAGTTCCACTATTGTAGTTTAGGTCAAAGCATTCTGCCTCTCTTATATCACTTACTCAAATAATGTCTGTCTGTGTGTAGTTTCTATCTAGGAGAGATCACATTGGCTCTAGGCCACCTCCACTCTAACGGGATTATTTACCGAGACCTCAAACCGGAAAACATCATGCTTAATCACCAAGGTAACGCATCACGTGCAAATAAATGTGATAAACTCCAATCAATTCAATTTAAGATGGATGAAAGTAAAACATTTACAGTCTCAAGATGCAGAATGATCATTATTATTTTACCTCGTAATTTGATCTCATCTCCTTTTTAAATATACCACTTTTGAATAATTAAATTCTATCAAAATTGACCTTAAACAGCCGAATGAATGTGAGCACTGTGTGGTTTGTTTGTGTTGTTTACTGTTCCCTCCTTTGCGTCATTGTTAAAACAGAATTTTGAGATGGTGTCATTTCCTCTTAATTCAAATCTAAAGGTCTCGCTACACATTAACCACGGATAGTTTTACTTCAAATATGTTTTCTTCTTTTTGAAGGACACATCAAGCTAACTGACTTTGGCCTCTGTAAGGAATCGATTCATGATGGAACTGTCACACACACCTTCTGTGGCACCATAGAGTACATGTGGGTAACACATTAACACACACAGTTCACACAACACACACACACACACTCTTACTCCCTAGATTTCTAACCACTTTATGTCCACATGTAAAACTGTATGCTGTTATGTTATGTTATGTTCTCTTCGGCACTTGTTGAATGTGTTATGCTCTCCACCAGGGCTCCAGAGATCCTGACCAGGTCGGGTCACAACAGAGCAGTAGACTGGTGGAGCCTTGGGGCCCTGATGTACGATATGATGACTGGATCGGTAAGTTAGAACTGTGAGCGAGAATACTAACTAATTATGAAGAATCTTGAAGTCTGGAGATGGTGGTGGGCTGTAATAGTTCAGGTTAAGTTTTTTTTTAAACTGATATTTGTGGGAAACAAACTTGCTGAAGATCTCCCTGCAGACCCGTTCCCAAAACGCCTCAAAAGAGAGGCGTCCTGCAAGGAAGCAGCCTCACTAGGTGCCCCCATCACCCCAATCTTCTCCTCTTATTGTGAAGCCTCAGTCCACCTCTCACCCGATCACACATGTATCATGATGTGTGTATCAGTGATTATTTTGGTCTGCACCTAAAGCTTGTGGCAAAAGATTTGATCTGGTGCTTTGAAATACCTGCAAGTCAAAGGAAAAGTGTTGTTTCTGAACAGCCTGGGCGATGTCATGCCTTCTCTTCCTGAACAATGTTGCACAGAACTTCTTTGGAAACCTTAAGTAATAAGACTTCACTGCCAAGGGGGCATCTTTTAGCCTAGCTTTTTTATTAAGGCAAAGCGTATTTAAACTGTAGGGAAGTAGCTGTAACTTACTACAGAAATGACCAGAACAAGTACATTTCCCCTGTGGGGGATCAATACAGTTCTTATCTTAACATCACGTTTCAATTTTTAACTGTTTACAGAACAACTCTGCATAATCACATCGACAGAATGCACGGTATTACATTGTTTGTATCTCTCTAATGCTAGCTAAGTGGTCTCATGGCTGCTGCTTCCTGGATTGCACAACACTTCTCTGTAACATTAGTAACACTGAAGTTACTGTACCCATTTTACTAATTCACACTACAAAGAAACTCAACATTTGTTTACTTGTACTGCAATGTTAAGTTACATAAAGACATTCTTTCTAACTGTTGATAATGAGTCTAACTGTAAGAAAGGCGTGAGAAAGAACAAGGCTTATTAGTGCTGCTGTGATTGATTTATAGATTAGAGAAACCTGTAGATCTGCTTCAGTAACTACTGACCCTGTGATTCTCCACCAGCCTCCATTCACAGCTGAAAACAAGAAGAAGACCATTGATAAGATCTTGAAGTGTAAACTCAATCTGCCCCCATATCTTACCATCGATGCCAGGGACCTCATCAAGAAGGTCTGTAACACACACGCGCACGCACGCACGCACACACACGCACACGCACACGAGACCAAATGTAGAGTAAGGTAATTTCTTTCCTTTTCTTTCCATTCTGGTTTCACACGGTTGGCAGTAAGAACTTTTTGCATATTGTTTCATCACCCACAGGGAGGGCTGTCACAATCATGGATGTTAGTCCATATAAATAATTCAGATTAGCGATTTAATTGTCTATTTCTGTTCATTTTATGCCACACAGCGGTGCTGATCTAAATCCATATTGTTTTCAATGGCTGCTCATTGAAATGATGCGATCATCTGTAAAAGAGTGTCAATTAATCTTCCAATGGTTTCCTAAAACTATGTTTCCCCTCTCGCTCTGCTGCACATGCATTTGTTTTAAAAAGCCTGTTCTAAAATGTTCCATAGGCCAACATAATGTTACAAAAAGAAAGTTAGTGAATATGCACATGGAAACACAAAGTCAGTGGCAGCTGTCACTGCTTCAGCTTCAGACCGTGGTCAAGCACAGAGTTCCCTTAGATCCGTAACAATCTTTTAAAGGCATTGAATTCACCAATTAAAAAATGGCTTTAATTGGTATTAAAATGTCTTAAATCAATCTTTAAAAAGTCTTAGAAATGCAAAGACAAGGGAAATGGGAGTTTATGAATCTTTGCAAATCTCAAAATAATTGGTAACATCTCTTTTGTTTTATTATTTACCGAATTTTGCCTCTCTTCAACTTTCTGTCGTCATCTTGGTCTCGTATGAGCTGAAACAGACAAACCTGTCCAACAGCAGTAAGATCTAAACAACTCTTATTCCATGGGGGGTTTTCCTGATATTGGTATCTCAGGTAGACACTTTATTTTAACCAAACGGATGAATACACACCTTTTCACTGTCTTTGTCACATTAGTGACGTTGGCTTTGAATTCCCCTGATTGTGGAATCTAACGATAATGCAAAATGATCACGGTCAGCTCAATCAGGCGATTATGTATTACCCGCGACCTACCAATAGGCAATATTCAGAGGAGATTGCAATGTGTCCTTTTTTTTGCTGAAAGAAATAACTGAGTGTTTTTTTAATTCTCCGCTGATCTGATCAGCCTGCTGCGTCTTTTGAGCCCTCAAGACTAGAGCGTCGTTTTCTAGGGAAAACACTGTTGTCCCACAGACAATATTTTAATAAACATTTGAAAAACAGCGCCTGGCAGAAGATCCGATGGTACAATTATCTGGTATGGTTGCTTAGCAACGTACCTCAGCGCCTATGAATGTGGGCACAAGAGTGGGCTCCCAGCTCCCAGCACACAGCCTGTTTTAGCCATTTAATCATTTAATCATCTTTTGTACATTTTCTGAAGATGTAGATCAGTCGGTCCCAATCCCTTTTGTTCAGTTGTGTTAGCAGTTAGCAACACAGCGTGTACAGTCTGCGAGTAGAGCTTTTACACTTCACATTAACTGTAAAAGTCATTAGGTAAATCTACATTTACACTAGTGGTCAAAGACATCTGACCACAATGTTCATGGTATCAACAATATCAAATTCAGAGAATGTGATCTGATCAAAGCTTAAGAACAGCTTCTAATCGTGTTTTTTATGTTTCAACTCCTGTTTTCTCAGAAGTAAAAGCTACGTAAAGTTTTCATTAATTTGATAGTTTACTATATATTTCTCTTGAATTTGACAGCAGCAGCTAGCAGTAGTAGTAAAAGCAGCAGTAGCAGTAGTAGCAGCAGTAGCAGTAGCAGCAGTAGCAGCAGTAGCAATAGCAGCAGCAGTAGTAGCAGCAGTAGTAGCAGCAGCAGTAGGAGCAGTAGTAGGAGCAGTAGTAGGAGCAGTAGTAGGAGCAGTAGTAGTAGGAGCAGTAGCAGTAGCAGTAGTAGTAGCAGCAGCAGTAGCAGTAGTAGCAGCAGTAGTAGTAGTAGGAGCAGTAGTAGTAGGAGCAGTAGCAGTAGCAGTAGTAGTAGTAGTAGTAGCAGCAGCAGCAGTAGCAGTAGTAGCAGCAGGAGCAGTAGTAGGAGCAGTAGTAGTAGTAGTAGTAGTAGTAGTAGCAGCAGTAGCAGCAGTAGTAGTAGTAGCAGCAGTAGCAGCAGTAGTAGGAGCAGTAGTAGCAGTAGTAGCAGCAGGAGCAGTAGTAGGAGCAGTAGTAGTAGTAGTAGTAGTAGCAGCAGGAGCAGTAGTAGTAGCAGTAGTATTTATTTTGCAGGAGAACAGATGGTATGCGTGTTTGCAAATATATTAGAGTAAATGATGGTTTTATTAACATGAAAGTAAAAGTCCTTCCATATGAATGAATTACAAAACAGTCAGTTAATTAATCTATCTAACCCTCTTTTTATTTTCTTGGTATGAATGCTCATTGGAAACAATACTATGAAATCACATACATTCTGAAAATTCAAACAAATGATGGATTATTTCAAAACTTGGGTACTATTGCGCACAATCCTCAATCTTTATAGTGACATGCGCCACTCTTTTTTTCAGTTGCTGAAGAAGAGTCCATCCCAAAGACTTGGCTCCAGTACAGCAGACTGCGCTGATATCCAGGTACCTCACTGCAGTAACTTCATCACTTGCACGTTAACAGGGGTGACGAGCTAAAATACACTGAATCCATGTGTCTCATAAGATATATTTAAGATTTGATCTTGATTGTACTGTTTACCAGTAAGTAAAAGTAATTCACAGCTATACAAGCATTCTAAGCAAAACCAGAGCTTGTAAAGAAGAGAGACATGGCCTCACTGGTGTTCAGGGATTCCTCTACATGTCAGCTAGAAATGGGGTCCATAGAAAATACATAAATGATCCCTTTTGTTCCAAACAGAAACATCCGTTCTTCAGACACATCAACTGGGCTGACCTGCTGAACAAGACCATAGAGCCGCCTTACAAGCCACAACTAGTAGGTCCTCAGTTGTCATTTGTGGCCATCATGTAACGGAATGACTTGTTAAGTTATTATTATGTTTGTATGCTCTCGTTCTTTCATTACTTTTCTTCTCAACTACCATCTCCTTCATGTTCACCTGACATTCTTACACACCTTTCGTTTCTACTTACACCTTAATAAATCCATTCTTTTTTTATCTGCCTCTGTAGCAGTCGGACGAGGATGTAAGCCAGTTTGATACCAGATTTACCAGACAGACCCCGGTGGACAGTCCAGACGACACTTCGCTCGGCCACAGTGCAGAGCTTGCCTTTGCTGTGAGATTCAGTTTTTTTAATATTTAGGCTACAGAAACCACAGTCTACTGGCAACAAAGGGTTAATGAATAATTAGTCAATGCCTACTTAAGTTCACTGCAGTACGCTCTTTTTTTTATTTTTATATTTTTATTACAAAAATGACTTGTTTTTAATAAGAAAGCCAATAACTTGGTAACATTATCCATCTTCGATTGACGAGAAACAATGATCCTTTTCAATCAGGGTTTCACCTACGTGGCTCCGTCGGTCCTAGAGAGTCTGAAAGAAGGCTTCTCATTCGAACCACGAACACGACCTGTACGCCGACACAACAGCAGCCCACGCACACCCATCAGGTAACACACACACACACACACACACACACACACACACACACACACACACACACACACATACTTTTTGCTTCCTTTTGTTAACATCCTTTTTTTTTTATCGTCTTATCTTTCCTACCTATGTTTCTTATAACTTCTGTCTTTTTTCTTTGTCTTTATCTTTCAGTCCTATGAAATTTTCCCCAGCCGGACCTTTCAAGTCCAGCATGGACAGCGAGCCGGATCTTTTCTCTCCCACTTCTCCACCAGCAGCTCCAGCTCATGTGTCACTAGAGAATGGAGCGGCCAGTCAGCCGATCAAGACGCCTTCGAGGAACAAGAAGCAGAAGGGACATCGTAGATGAGGTGAAATCTTCAAGGAGCTAGGCTGCGCTGCAAAACCAGAGTAAGATTTTTCCTGGTGTATAGTAAGCGCTGAGGCACAGAGCTGAAGCGTTTTTGCTGGCGTCATGCTGTTTTTTAAGTGGTTTAACTTTAGAGGTCTCTAAAAAGCCAAATCAAAAGTGGAAAGCTTCTTTTCTCACATTCATCTATGAAAACAAATACAGTGTTATGGGGGCTTACTGTTCAGGACTTTATGCATTAATATGTGCATTAATATATAGGAAACAATTTTTCAATATTTTGGGAAAGAAGGCAACCGGAGCAATGATTCTTCTTCACCAACTTCACGGAGTCTATCGTGAGGAGTCGAGGTCAGGTGATGGATTGATTGGTAACAGTGTTTCATCTACATGCTAGAACAATTCCAGTAAAGGGAAGCTGTGATTTAAAAAGCTTCTTGGCTTTAATTAGTTCGTCCACTTTCAGTTTATTTACCAGAGTTTTGTGCAAGGAGGTCGGCTATCACAGGCTTGTCTAACAGGTTTTAATAGAATTTGCTTGAAGTCCTGATTCTTTTCCATTTTTGATGAACTGTGAAACCGACCATCAGCCATCAGTTTATCAAGTCATTCTTGACTGCACAAGCGTAAAGTAGTAAGATGCGTTCATGTGTTGGGGTGGGAGTTTATCTTGTAGAAATCTACTGAATGAAACGCTGCATCGCACACAGAAGATGGTGTTTTCACAAATGTCAGATTTGATCTCAAGTGAACATTTCTGTGTTAACGTTCATCAGTTTTCCTCACAGAGAATTTTCATGACTACTGCCAAAGCTTTTAACACATCCTTTCATATTGCACAGACAGACCTATCACACTATAACAGAGTGCACCTGACAATAGAGGTATACTGAATTTATTAATTTGGTTTAATAAAGAGGTTGTGTTCATCAACCCATCAACATAGCCCCCATTCATAGTAATCAAAAGATGATCGCATAACGCATATCGTATAATCCGTACAATGTTCCCTCAGAAAACTAATTATAATGTTGTATAAAAAGTATTTTGGGTTACTGAGCAACACTATTTTTACACATGAAACATGTCAAATAGTATAGAAATAAATGAAAGTCTTAGATATTTTGAAGTGTTTGATTATCATTGCCTGACAACCGTAAGATGCTGGGTTAAGTCGCTTCAGGCATGCTTATTCAAACACTGAGTCAGCATTAGTTGGATCACAGAAAGGTTATGAAATCACTGATGCCAAAAATCTTTCAGCTTTTTGATATATTTCTTTTTTCTTTTTTAGAATAGTAGCTCATAGATAATCAGCAAATCCTGGCCCGTGTCACTATATCTTGTTGCAGGACAATTAAAAAGAAAACTGTTAGGCGTGCATGAGTCTTAAACACAGGCAGCTCCTCAGGGCAACTGAGACAACATTATCTTAAGCAGGGATTGTGAGTGCAGATATTACAAGTTATTTTAGGGTAACCAAATATAGTTCATATTCTATGCAGCTTTCAATCATCGTCCTCAATCTAGTGATGTACAATTACCTCCTGTTGTGGACCCAACGGACACGTCGATGTGATTAACATGGCTGAAGAAAGAACGTGCTTCTCTTTGTTGGCTAAATCATGCATTTGCTTTAACATGATGCCTCTGTCATGGTCTTCACTGGACAACAAATCATGTATTTTACCAGGTGTAAACTATCCTTTGCATTGTGTTCAATATTACAGACATAAATAATACAGAATGGGGAAAAAAAGAATTATGTGAATATATTCAGACAAAATATGTAACAGAACTATGTAATTATAATATAATCCAATACAATAGACTTTTGGCTGCATGCAGTCACTAGAAGCATGGCAGCATGCTTCTAGTGACTGCAATGTTGGTCTGTCAGTAGTTTGGTCCAGACTGATATATTTGAACAACTTTTGGACGGATTGACATGAAATATAATGATTGTACCGATGTTCATGGTGCCCAGGAGCTAAACCCTAATGATTTCCTCCTCGGCATCCGCAGGTCAAAGTTTCCCCCTATCCATTTAAATATCTCAACATCTACTTCATGGATTATCACATTTGTGCGGACAATTATGTTTTTTAAAGGATAAATCCTACCGATTTTTGTGATTCCCTGACTTTTCCTCTGTTGACATTTAGATGGATTGCAGTGAAATTTGGTACACAATAACAATAATTTGGTTATCCTCTAACTTCATCTCGCGCCATCACGGCAACATTTCTTGCCATTCCCTGCTAAACTAATTACCTTTCCATTAGCATCAGCTGTACTTTGTGTAACATGCTAATTGGCAAATGTTAGCATGCTAACATGCTAAACTAAGATGATGAGCATGATGTACGTTATAGCCTACCTGCCAAACATCGGCATGTTAATATGATCATTGAGAGCATGTGAGCCTCTCTGAGCTGCTAGCATGGCCTCTTGTCGTAACTCGCATCACTATTAATTGACTGTCTGCTCATTTAGACACAAAATGACATGGAACAAAACAGACATTTGAAATAAAATATAAATAACCAGCAAAAGAATCTAAAATAATATTTCATATATGAGCTGAAATGTATGCATTTATTAAGTGAGTCAGATATTTCATGGTTATATATGTTGTCTGTATATATTCAAATCATTATTTCATAATGTATTATTTATTTGTTTAAATATTGAACCAATCAAGCTCAACTCAAGCTGCCTTTTTAGAAACAAAAGAACAACTTGAAGAAGGAGATTCCTGTCGTCTTGCTTCTGTGGGAGGGCAGGAAGCGGGTACGACACATAATGTCTTCCTACCTTCCTTAACACTGGCTGCTGAGCGTGTACATGTTTGTTGCTGATGACTGTAATGGGTAACCTCACGCTGCACTTTGTTTCTGGAATGACAACTACTTATACAATATTTGTTATGCAAGATAAAAGGACAGGGCTCTTTTTTCTTTTCGTATACTGCAAGGTGCCACTCACACTGAAAGTTGCAGTTTGTACAACTGTTGAATTGTGTTCAGTTTTGTGTATTTATTTACACAATTAAGAATAATTAGAGTGATTTATACAGTGTTACTTTAAGTTCATTTGTTGATGTTTGCTGATGGTTTTTCTTTTTTGTCATGTGTTCCTTCTGTTAACTGATTAATGTGTTAAGAATAAAGAACCATTAATTGCTGAATTAAGATTTTTATTCATGCATTTTTATTGTAACTGATGAATGGATGATAATTAGTGATATTGTTCTCTCCCTGGATGGACTGAAACACTATGTAGATCACATGCTTAAGTGCTTAATAAGCATGGAAAAGATCCATACTCAAATGTATTTGATGTTTCATGAGAAGTTAATCAAAGCAAGTGTTTCCCTTATAAACAGAAGGCCTACAATCACAGTGGGTACTTGCAATCAAAGAGACATCCATCACGCTGTGAAGAAACCTTTGAAAGCACCAGTAAAAGGATTACAACGTTTGTACAGTCTGCCTTGAGAAGTTCTTTAAAAATTTAACTCAACTTTTGATTATGGCAGCAATCCGGAGAACAATAATGCTGTTGGTCTTTTAAAAGGTTAGCACAAATTAAAGCCGCATGCAATCAGTAAGCAACATTAATAACTGAATGAAGAACAGTAAGGCTGAGCAGCATCAGAAAGTATATGGTTGAGCCATGCTGAATGGGTACCACGTTAACATGCTAGTATAATATGTTTTTCAAACTTTTGATTCAACAGATGGATCAACTTGCATTCAAACATCAGGCTACTCCAAAGGGTTTTATACATTCATGATCACTCTCTCTGACCATAGACAACATCATCCAACCACTAACCTTTTACTACACCTGTCTGTCAACTAAGTGTACTTTGATAGACTACTGTTGTAAAAATCCATGTCACCCTCTTCCAACCAATACATTCAGACTAGTAGCCCTGACTGGGACCATTTCAACATTATTGAAAAGTTACTACATAGGATAACTTCTTATCCTTCTTTCTCTTTTGAAATGATCCAAAAAGATTGAGTTGTTTCTTTCACTTGGAACTGTGCGCGCTGCCATTTCTCCTCCCGCAGTAACTGTGGGACTCAGCGCTGACCATAAGACTCCCCGTACACTCACACACACTCACACAGAGCGCTGCATTTATTTCGACAGGCTGTTATTGAAGACTATGGTGTGGTGAGGGCGCCGGCTGCTGGGGGGAGATGGGAGTGTCCCAGCTGGAGGCCAGACAGCTGAATCAGGTAATCAGTCACATAATAAAAACATGGTGATGGCCTGTGTTGGAAAAAATATTCTTAATAACACCACAAAGTCAGGATCCAAA